>NW_013563211.1:0-99514 GCF_000968595.1 Rasamsonia emersonii CBS 393.64
GTATCTCGGGGGAAAACCCTACTTTCGTTATCGCACACTCTTTTGGCATGTTTTGCTTTTGTTTTGTTTTGCTTTGTTTTGCGTTGCTGTTTTTGGTTTTTTGGTTTTTGGCTTTTTTTTTTGCTTGTACTTATATATCCTGTATATTTTCCCCCCTCCCCCCCCCCCTCTGCCTCCCGGCAGCCTCCGGCCCGTCTGATCACGGGCCATTGCCGCCATTCTCAGGGTATCTTCAGGTGAGTGCTTCTTCCCCCTGTCCGCGGACTCTTCTAACGATTTTGACTCATGGCTTCGCTTGGATGGGGGACTAAGCTCGAGGCCTATTCCCCCGGGAAGGATGGAATCCAGTAACTCCCCCTTCCTGCCCTTCCCCTTTTCTTATTTCCTTTTGTTTTTCCTGTGTTTTTCCTTTTCTGCTTTTTTTTCTTTCCTTTGTCTTTCCTTGGGTTTATTTATCTTCCATATATCTGCAATATGCTGCCATCTCACCACGCTCCTTCGTATATCGAGGGACTTGGAGAGGTGTCAGTAGCAGCCCTATGCGGGATCGTGTAAGTAGTCAACGATAGATAGATTAAATAAGATAGAACGTTACTGTTGTCATTCGTGAACTGTAGTATTCCCATGACGTTCCTCAATGGCATCATATCCTAGTAAACAAGACACCTCACCTGTGTACATGGACTTGCAGACTGATTGAGTAGATAAAAAGATTGTAGGCCTGAACGGTAACGGACTGGTAGGAGCGTCACGATTCTAGGTTGTCTTAGAGTTGTAGGATCTCAACAGGACTGTAAAACTCAGACACAGAATTCCTTCACAGAATGTTTTGTGCACTCAGTCTTTTAAAAGATCTGCACATATACCAAGCTGTCTGCTTAGTTTATCAGTAAACATTCAAATTCCTGCCGTTAAACTCCAGTGGTATCCCCCTTCGATAGCTAGCGGACCAGCGTAAAACATCGAGGTTGAAGCTCATTCAGACTGATCAGGAGCTTCCACCAGGACATGCACGCCTGAGATCTTCTCAAGAGCTTGGAATCTTCTTCCTTAATGCTGAGTTCATCGAGGACGTCAACATGCAGTCTGAAAAGGGACTGTTTGCGTAGTTAACACGATGGACTACAGTATCTGAGTTCCTGCTGTCTGTCCACAGGGGTATCCTATTTCAATTTCGCAGTGAGCTTTAAGCTGAGCTTCGACAGCAAGGGATACAGTAGTGTGTAATGCTGAGGTTGAGCAAACTCGGACTGATCAGGAGTAGGCTGGCATCCTCACGCAATCTCTCCAGCCAGCAGTAAGCGATACTTGTAATGCGTATCTATTACACGCTCACTTGATCCTCTCTCCTGTCTAGATAGAGCTCTCATGCAGTCCTTCATTCTTTCTTTCTCGCTGGCGCTGAGCTGTACGGTACGTACTCTGCTTACTGTTCTTCCAGCTCAATTAAGCTTGTGCTACATGTTTTCAAATACCTTCTACATACATACACACACTCTCTCTATCTATCCACGGCTTTTTTGTTTTTTATTCTTTCGTATCTTCCTCTCCTCTCCTCTCCCCGTCCCCTTCATATAAGGCCCCCTCGCCTCCCCGCCCCCGACTCGAGAGACGAGGGACGAGGTTCCTTCCAAAAATGGAAATAAATCTCCACGCTAAGTGTAAGGGTGGTGAAAGTAAACAAATAAACAAAAACAAACAGACAGGCAGACAGACAGAACCGACAAGAGGAAGGAAGGAAGGAGGGAAGGAAGGCTACGTCTTAGGTAAGAACCTTGTCTTGTCTCTTGGAACAGAGTCCGTGACAATTCGGCGACGAGGAAGAATTTTGTTCAGAGTGTAATGTACATACCCCGTAGGAAGGTTGTTCCGTTTTATGGAGAGGGTCGGTTCCTTTTTTTTTTGTTCTTTTCATTTTCTTTTGCTTTTCTCCGCTTTTGATTCTCCTCCTGCATGATGTGGGAGGGGTGGTTGATAGGATGGTGATAAAATTATGGAAATGGGCACGAAATCTGTGATGTGACTTGTTTCTGTGGATTATTCATCATATGAAAGGCTTTTTCTGGTAGGGGATATTCTGAATGCAATAGGATGAAAGCGGTAAAGTGCAGTAAATGTCGGAAAAGGAGTCTAGCTCAGGGGTACCAACAATGAATGACATCGGAACCAATCTTGAATGCTGAATTTTATCTATCAGAACAGGATACGAATAGAAAGCACTGTGGTCTTAGGAGCAGGTAAATGATTCGGTTGTACGCGTCACTTCTGGGGAAAACAAAAGTCGAGATAGTAGAACTAGAATATAAAGCTCATATAAGGCAAAAATATGGAAAAATGACCTCGTCTAGGAACAGGGGGCTAAACATGGCCGAGACTGAAGACAGAGCGTTCAATTTTTTTTACGGATAACCAACTGTTTAGTAACTATTTATACCGTTACACATCATAAGTCCCTCCTACCGGGCTATTTACTCCCTCCTCACAGTGAAAAACAACCTGAACATATCCTCCATACCCTGAAACTGCTGCCCTTCCTGCTCAAGAAATTCCCTCTCGAATGCCTCCACTTTGAACCTCATCCCCGTCTCCCTTCCAACCTGCTCCCACATCTCCTTCCACGTCGCCGTATCGTGTATGAAGAGCTTCTTCCCCTGCTTCTCCCAGGTGTAGTGCTGCGGATTCTTACCCCCCACCTGCGTTCCCACGATCAGCGCTCCCGGCCGGTCTCGCAGTAACTTTGTCACCACCCGCTTGGCGACTTGCACCTGCGTGTCGCGGTCGAAGAGGTGGAAGAAGTTGCTCGCGTGGACGATGTCGATCTGGCCGCCCAGTTGGTGGAAGAGCGCAGCGTTGTCGTCGAAGATGTCCGATGGGATGAATTGCACGCCGCGCAGCTTGTCCCGGTCGAGGAAGAGCTCGTAGCCGAGGTTGATGAAATCGGGGGAGAGGTCGCTGCCGTAGATGTTGGAGTGGGGGACACCTTCGTGGGCCTGTCGTAGACAAAATATTAGACAGAGTTATATAGCTTGACAAGTAATCAATGTGGGTAAGTGTGAACTCACCAGCTGCCGAATCTCCTGCCCAAAACAACACCCCAGGTCCAGGAATTTATCGCCCTTTTTGACGCGGTCGACGATCTCGTTATAGCATGGTGAGAGTGGCAGGTCCAGGTCTAGGAAGCTGAACATGCCGATGCATGGGTAGGGGAACTAGTTACGAATTACGATATTAGGAAGTCACATTCCGTATTTGCTGTCCCCTTATCAAAGAAAGGAAACTTACAACCGCATAAGCGCGATCTCTCTGGAATAGAAAGTTTAAGAAATTAGCTCTGTCCCGGAATTGTCATATACATACAACCTGAACATTTAATTTATGGCAACTTACCACATCCTTAACATGCTGAATCACCCTCTCTGGCGCAATCCCACTGTATTTCTCCAGCAGCGTCCGCGCCGTATCGTTAATCTCGTCCAGGTTTTCCCGGTAAAAGGAGGGGGTGGCGACGACGTTTTGGTTTTCGTCGAGGATCGGGGAGGGTTCGTGTTTTTGTGCTTGTTGTGCTTGGATTTTTGCGTCGGACATTGTTTGCAGCGCAGCTCAGATTACGGATACAGGTGTGTCTGGATGGATGAGGTGATGAATTGGTAGAGATAGATTCCTTCAATGAAGAAAAAATTCTGGATAAGTGCTAGATAGAAGATTCATATTCTGCGGAGATCATGGTGACAACTTGTACTGTTATTTATACTACTCCGTATACACGAAAACTACCGCTATTAGCCGAGTGCTGCCTAATCTTCGGGATCTGCTAATACCAGACTAATCCTAAGACCAATCCTAAGACTCTATTTCTGAATTCCGACTTCAAGAGGGGAGGGCATGTTGATCTGTGGAGTTGATCTGTGAAGTTTGTGCTCAACGTCTCTGCACAGAAGGGCATGTGCAATATGCATCCCTGCACCATACCCAATATATGCAGGACATTCATAACTATTTATTATTACTAATCTATTTGTGCAGTGTATAAAATAACTTTCTTTGTGCAGCTGCAGCCCAGCCCCGCCCTGCATTCGGAAGTTCTGCAGATCGGATCCCCACATGTAGGTCGGTTTACTACTACCTAATCTACGGAGTAGAAGGATCGTCAAATGCCGAGGGTCAGTATGTGTATTTGTGATTGTGTATGTAAATGCATATCTGTCTGTTTGTCTGTCCTTGGGAGAGTAAAGGCATTGTAGAAAAATGTATGTGCATGCATGTATAGATCTGCGTTGGATTTTTTAGAAATTAGTCTTTATCACATATTTTGTATATAGGGTACACATATAGATGAAATCCTTCAAGTCGGATTACTTGACCGTCAAGTAGAATTAGGTAGAATATTACTCTTCTTGTAGCCCCGTAGATCTATATCTAGGTTGTCATGTAAAGTGTCATTTCTTGATGATAGAATTGGCGGAGCTCGAACAAAACTATATTGCTAACTGGGATGACAGAATCAAAGGTATCTGCTTCTGTGACTGGCGATTAATCGTACTGTGTCCTGTCTTTGCCCCGCTAGACTAGAATGTCGATCATTCTGGCGTTGGCGAACCATACCGCCGCGTGGATATCGGGCTCCAGCATTGGCGTCTTCGCCTTGTGGATGTCAGCGCCGTACAGGATTTCGGTACGTCTGCACTCTGCTTACAGATATAGCGGTGAAGATTCTTCCCGGCAGAAGCAGCTTCGCCGTCTCAGCTGGCTACTTGCATGGCAGAAGACAAAATGCACCCCACCATAATATTAGTACTTGTATTATATGCAAGCAGAAAAGAAATAGTCATGTTATTATATCTAGATAAGGCAGCATAACGTAGAAATTTGTTCTGCTGATGCCAAAGCCAGGGTTGCAGGCAGACTCATCGCTTGCGGTGGCTGTGAAAAGCAGCTGTTCCTTCACATACATCTTTGTGGGCTAGATGCTGCTGAGGAGCAGCGTCAGGGGTTGTCTTCTTCTGACCGTGAAGAATTAGCTCTTAGAGATGTTGCAAACAGTCGAGCAGTAGTCAACCACAATGGCGTGATTGCCTTAATTAGTGCTAAGCACAGTAGTATTATTGTTGAATCAGAGTCTTAATCAGCTGGATTCCTAACAAGAATTGGCTTTGATATCTAATCTCAGTATGGGCCTGCTATAGGGGTTACTACAGCAAACCTGGACTCATAACTGTCAACTGGTATGGCACTAAACCTAAACCTAAACAGGAAATCGAGGGAATGAATGAATTCTGATTCTCCCACTATCCATAGGTCAAAGAGCGACTATATATAGGCTTATAGAGACTCGGATTCAGGGGCAAAATAGGGGTGATTTCAGGAGCAAATCCCGATATCGCCGGGAGCGCTGTACTGGCGGTGAGCGGAAGGAATTTTCGGCCAATCAGAACCCTCGTACGGTTGACAGATCATGTTCTTGCTATACAAAGAAAATTGATCTCAATATGCACGTCACAAGTTCAACAAACAACCACAACACCCATCTGAGGGAGCCAAAGGGGAGCTATTTTTCCGGCTTTTGAGACCCTCTCAAGGTATTTATTTATATTATGGGAATTGTTTTTGCAGTCTTATCGTCTGGTCTTATCGTCTGTAGTCTGTGTGTAGTCTGTGTGTATATATGCTAACAGCACCGAGGCGGTGTTCCACCCAGAGACAGTACTCAAGTACAGGCTGAGATGAGCTGACGATTCTCACTTTCAACAGAGTAGGACAATATATATACACCATGAAGCAATACCGGTGAAACTGTAGCGCAGTGAACGATCTTGGTGAGGTGAGTTGTGAGCTGTGGGATGACAAGACTGAGGAGACTGGAGAGTTAGCTAGTCATACATCTGCAGTATATACTATAAAGTTAGGGTTTAGATATACATATCTACAGTTCTAATAGAATGCAAAATAGGTGTCAGTGGTCAGAATTTGCGCATTAGGATGAGGGCTAGACCACAACAGACAAGCAGAGCAAAATATGCCGAAGTAGAAGCTCACAGCAAGCGGGACAGCAGGAGCAGACAGGACCTCCTAGTCCTATGAGGGAGGGTTATTTCAGGGATGCAAAGCAAAACATAGCAAAGCAGCAGCAGCGCAGTCAGAAAAAGAAAATGGTAATTCAAGAGATGGATACATAGGTATATTCTATGAGTGTTATTGTTGTTGTCGTTGGGTTACCCATGCGTGGTTAGTAGGTTACATTGTTAGGGTTTCTGCTGCAGCACTACCAGAACAGACCAGACCAGCCCGCAGATTGTTATTTATCAACTGATATAATTACACTGTCCACAATCCTCTGTCTATGACATTAACAACTATGATAGTGACATAGATCTAATTAGCGACAGAATAGCAAAATCCTAGAAAGAATGTGGTGTAGTATAGCACACTGTGAAGCTTTCAAAAGGTCACGCGTGCTTGTACAGTACATACCCTAAAATCAACTACTTTCGCTTGCTTGCTTTAACATGCATAATCCTCTTGGTGACTTGTCCTAAGTCTTAAGTCTATGGCTATAGCTATGTCATATTGCATCAAAACTCACTAAGAAAAACTAAAAAGTGGGGGAGGGGTGATGTGGTGTGGTGTGGTGTGATATAAGTGGGGGAATCTGGACCTTTTTTCTACACTTATACCAATGAAGAAAGGAAGAATAATGGACTAGTTGCATATTTAGGGTAGTTTATTAGTTCAAACTAGACTAGAGTATAGTACATAGTCAGATTTATGTATGTACTAAGTTATAATAATGACATTCTCAATTAATATTGCCATTAGGGGTGGGGGGCCTTAAAAATCCACTGTCACATGGCCAAACTTGAAATCACCTTGTTCATTCAGTCATTTATCTATCAGTAGGGGAGGGTGGGATGCGGGAGCTTTTCTTCTTATTATTTTTATTATTATGGTAGAGCAGGGGTATTGTTCTTTCCTTTTCCTGCCTTATGCAAGGAACCTGTTCTGCACATCTCTATAGATATATGTACTTTTTTTTTCACTCATATGACCTCATTCTTCGTGAGTTTGCTTTGCTTCTGACACGTCACGCGCTCAACATATCGAAAAACCCCGCAGGATCTCCTTAGGTGTCCTACTTAGTGGGAATAGATAAGTGTAAACTTCGAGGTGGAGGGTGTTGGTTATTCGATCTTGGGTTACTTGTAGGTTGCACAGTCTAGTACCTCGCACAATACTCCATACTTTTCGAGGGTTAGTCTACTTCTATAATGTTGCGACGGATAATTCCATTATCTGGATTGGGTAATTTATATACACATATGTACATACATGCACACCATATCTATACATACGTGCGTGGACTAATTGTCGGCAGAATATACTCTCCGATATAGACAGTATATATATATGTACAGCACACCAGTGGAGCCACGTAGGCTTTATCCTAGTTATCCTCCGACAGACTACTTGGTCACCGCGTACGCCGCAACCAGCGCATCAAGGCCAACGCTCTGCGAGCTCGCGTCCGCCGGCTCGTAGGGCCCGGCCCAGTAGTCGCCGACGAAGCAGGCGTTGTTGGTGATGTTGAGGTCGTGGTTCCAGATGGACTGCGCATTGGTGGTGATGAAGTTGAGCCACTGGTCCGAGTTGCGCACCAGCTGCAGCTTGCCCAGGTTCTTGATGAACGGGCCCTTGAACTGCTCGCCGTCGCCGCTGCAGTCGTCCTGCCGGTCGCAGCCGTCCTCCAGGATGCCGCTCGCGCTGGTCAGCGTCGAGTTGGGCGTCGTCACCGCGTCCGCGATCTTGCCCGCCAGGTCCAGGTACGTGCTGTTGCCGGTCGCCTTGTACAGCTCGACGGCGGCGCCGAGAATCACGCCCTGGTTGTACGTGTAGATGGAGCCCGTCGGCTGGCAGGTGGTTTGGTTGACGCCGTCGACGATGAAGTAGTCCGACGTGACGACGCCCGAGTTCCAGAACCAGTCCCAGCCGGCGGTGGCAGCGTCGAGGTAGGTCTGCTTCTGGTCTGAGGGCACGCGGTTGGCCAGGCCGGCCGCGAGGTGGATGTATAATTCTGAATAATTGCATTAGCAGTGGAATTATCAATCTCCCAGAATGCTGGACATACCATTGGCAATCGAGGCAATGTAGTCTCTTGACTTGCGCCAGTAGACGCCGCCGCCGCAGACAGTCGGCCAGCTGGCGTGGATGTCGTTGAAGAGGCTGATGGCCATTTCCAGGTAGGAGGGGTTCTGGCAGAGGTCGTAGACGTCCAGCCAGGCATTGGCCCACCAGCCCTCGTCGTCGTAGTACTCGTCCTGGAAGTTCTGGTAGCCGAAGGTGTGGCCGGCGACAAGGAAGGTGTTGGCGTAGACGTCGAAATAGGTGCCGTTGTAGTTGGAGTCGAGCATCGAGAGACTGGCCAGCCCGGACATCATGTTGGCCGATTCCCACCAGTAGTCTTGCCACACGCCGGAGGTCCAGTTGTACCAGCGCATGAGCTGGTCGCTGCGGTCGTCAGCTAGTTGGGCTCTGGGTGATGGTGATCGGATGACCGACTTACCAAGTACAGATAGCATTGATATGGTAGGAAGATGCGTCGGCTGCCACGCGCGACGCGGCCAGAAGGAGAGACAAAGCACCGAGGATTCGCGACAGCATGATGAAGGAGGGGATTGTTGGAAATGACCTGATGAGGAATGTGGTATGGCCGGCCAGGAAGCAATACTTATACATCCTCCATGGCTAGATAACCCTACACGAGGTTTGTGAGGGGTGGAAGGCTATGCAATATTGTTTACCATGATGCTACGGATGCTACAGTTGCAATCGATTATACTCCATACTCTCTATCTGCACTAGAACACCACGCAGGAAACAGTCATGCGGGCCATGCAAGGTTAAGCGGGGGATGGTACATTACATCGGGTGTAGAAAGCAGAACCAGGCATGGCAATTGGTGGCCGGCCAGGAATGGAAATCTCGTAGCAGAAGGGGCCATTATCCCAAGTGGGATCGCAGGCACGAGTGGCATGCTGCATTCTTGGACCAAGCAAGGGGTGGAAGCATGGTCAATAGTCATCAGCCCTGAGCCCAGGGTCGGGGTAATGGTTCGCTCATGTACCCCACTGCGTGCCTGATCATGCGGCGCACCTATTAATAATTCAGGGGCATTTAAATAGATCAGTACGGCGAAAGGATATACGTAGACTAGTAAACTGCATGTAAGTTCATGTAGGTCGAGACAGTCGAGATGGATATCAGATCTTTTGCAGAATATACATGTTGACTGTATGCATATACTCGTTAATAACAACCAAGTCAGGCAATCCAGTTCATTCAATCTATTCCAGGGATAATCTTGTATACTCGTCTAAACATTAGGGTTAGCAGATCTTGGAAGCGATCGCGTGGCTGCCCACAGGGTCCGAGCACGCGCGCTGATTGGCCACTGCCCCGGCCTTAGCCGCCTAGCGCCACAACTTTATCTCAAGGGGTCTTTTTGCATCTCAAACAAGCCTCGTCGAGTTTGGGGGCGGCATCAAGGCGGAATTTAGTTCTGCGCCGGCGGAAGCCATCGGGAGAGGATGCCGGGAATGAGTATAATATGGATGTGTACATAAATGCATACAACGACTACTAGTAAGGTGAAGCCCGTTCAGTGATGGAAACCAGCAGAACAATCGTATCGTATCGAAGCGTCTGGTCTTGCAGTCCTCTATAGCAGATGTCTTGAATCGCGGAATGACTTCAGACGGCAGGGCGGAGGAATTCCGATGGGCTGATTTAGGAACAGCATACGTAACCCAGGAGAGTAGTTTTCTGGCTATCGATAGGACTGGTGGGCCGGTGTGGAGTGTGGCATAGCCAACTAGATATCTCTCTACTATGTATTTCTCCGTATCTAGCGTCTCCCCAAGTAGGGTCGACGGGTCGTGCCTGACGATCAGTGCGTGCTAAAGTAGGAGGTGAGGGGAAGAGGGGTCATTGTCACCCTAGTCACATCTCTCTACTCCATACATCTTCCACCAGATGAACTATCTACCCGATTTCCCCGATCTTTGCAACAATGGGTCCAAAAGTCACGCTTATCTCGAAGGATCCATGTATGCATGCATATGGAGTCGGCATACGACAACCGAAAAAAAACTCTATTCAGATGCTCTAATTTAAGATCAATCAGTATCGTTGGTTAAGTAGGCGAACTAACTAACTAGCTGCTCGGCCGGATAACTTGGATGGCAACAATCTTCCCTTTCTTATTTGCATTTAGCTAGTAGCTAGGTGGCTGTGTAATGTAGCTAAAGTGCGCGCGGCTGCTCTTAGCCCCAATGGCCAATCTTCGTGTTGTAACATTGCATTGCGTTGCAGATGGAGGCCAGGTTAGCTAGAATAGTATATTCTTGTTTTTCTTTTCTTTTTCTGGTTCACAAGACATCCATCCAGAAAATAGGACGTTAACGTGATTAGTTAAGTAGTTAATTAGTTACACTCTTGATACTCTGTCAAACAGGTCTGAGCCAAGGCTGGATTTAGAAAAGAAAGTGTGTGGATATTCTTCTTTTTTTTGACCCTGTTTATTCTGGTCAAGCTGTCTGGCTAGAGTCTTGCTTCTTTCTTTCTTGCATTTCCCATGCAAGTATATACTATACTGTACAGTACATGAATTATCGCGTCATAGTTGAGTCTGGTACTCGTCTCATCTGACCTGACCTAACCCTGATCCTGACCCGACCCTAACTCAACTCAACTCAACTCGTCTACGAGAGCAATCAATCAATAGACTTGACCTGACCTGACTACATACACTGTCATCCATCCATACAGTCGATATGCGATAAGATCAAGGTTTGTTTCCTGGTGGTGATAGATCGTCATTTCTTGAGGTTAGGTTTCGCTGAGCTGAGATGTTGCCGCTGCAGTGTTGTTGTGCAGATTGCTTGTCGCATATTATTCAGTTCCATGATCATCGACAGAAACTGCAAAGAGATGGAAATTTTCTTCTGAAATGCAAGGATTTTGTGGATCTACACCCATCAGCTAGCTGTTGGAAGTTTCTCTATCCATAGCGATGCGTCTATATGTATTATGCTCCTGATAGTCTAACCGGGTTGATTCACAAAAACAGGAATATATAGATTGCCTTCCATCTCCTTCCTTTCCTTCTTTGTTTCCGGTACTGACTGACTGACTGACTGACTGACTGGTTGATTGATTGAATGATTCATGGATGGGGAGGATATCACTATTACTCCCACACACTCCCTAGATACCTAACTTACATATATGCATAATTCTATAGAATTATTTACCCTTGATATAGTAGTCTTTTGGGTTATAGTTAATGCCAGTTTACTTCTACTTATCCGAATGGGGATGATAACAATAATAATGATATATACACACTAACCCAACGCCCCTTTACAAAACCTCGTTTTTGGTGACAATGCAATGCAAAGGAATATGTACGTCAGGAGAAGTTCTTCCCGGCAGTTCTCATCACGAAGAACAAGATGAAGCGAATGGACGAGACTGCCGGATACGAGTGGTGAAATTTCATGCATAGTGATACTGAATCAGTCAGCACCGCCATAAGATTGATCATTTCGTTCGCCAGTGTGATTCCCCCCGACCAACCTCTCTTGTTCGGCGGATTCGGAACGCGCGCGCGCCAGACTCGCCGCCTGCCAGGAGACAAAACTGACCAGCACCGTGCCGACGAGAATGACGGCGACTGTCAAGATGGCATTCACCGGGATAGGATTCCGACCAAACACCTTAAAGGTCAGCGCGTCGAGGCCCGTCTGCGCGAAATTGCTGATTCCCGCAAGACAAATGATAAGCCCGTACACCTTGCCAAAAGTCTGAAAACCAAACACTTTCGCGGCGTAGTCTGACACGGCCGTGTAGTAGAACGGGCGGTACAGGACGAACAGCGCAATGTTGGCGTACCCGGCACTCATGCTCCCTGGGATGCAACCCAAAACGCCAATAATGGCAGATACCGTGACCAAAATGAAGAGCACCATCGGGGTCGTGGCATTGTCGAGAACAGTGCCGATGAATGGAATCGCGATCAGCCCTCCCACCGGGAGCGCGATGTCAAAAACCTCGTTCAGTCGTCGAGCCAGCTCGGGTGAAAGCAAGTAGTCATACTGCGATCGAATCGTCGCCACGAAATAATTAATCCGCAACATCTGGATAACAGTGAACAGCGTGATGAGGATGAACCATGGAGACCGGATCTGGTCAAAGGCAGAGACACCGTGCATCACGCCCCAGACACCACCAGCTGTATGCTTCTCGTTTGGCTTGATAGGAGAGCCTTCCTGGTTTTGGACAGATTTGCCGCGCCGGCGGCTCGCGAATTCAGGGTCATTGAGATCAAAGATGAGGTCGTCAATCTTGCGGCTGCTATTGCCGTCGAGAAGGTCCTGGATGCTGCTGATAACGTTCTGCCGTCGCATCCGGCGATCCTGGCGCTGCCGCTCACCTTCATCGCGGTCGGGAATGCTCTCGTCGACGCAGTCATTGGCCTCGTCTGCTATATTCTGCTCCGCTTGGATCATCAGTTCGCCCGCAGTCTTGTACGATGCACCTGGCATGAGAAATATCTCGACGAGCAAGATAAAAGCCGGTACGGTCAGGTAGACGAGAAAAAACTTTTGGATTGTAAACGATCCGTTAGTCTCCTCGTTGATAAGACGAAAGATAAGGAAAAGGGCGCTGGAAGCGTCAAATGCACCGGTAAGAAGCGAGAGAATCAGCCCTGAGTGCGTCGGGAAGGTGTTTGAAAGGTGGAACGATGATATGAACACGAAAGGACCACCAAGCGCGAGGAATAGATATCCCGGGATGTACCCGTCGAAGGGCAAATGCGCTGCGAATGCAAGCAAGAGAGCCCCAATGGCAATAAAGATGCTTCCAAGGATTCCGCTCACTCTGGGACCATACGTGTCGAGCATTGTTCCGACAGGGAGCGCGCAGATATTCGTAGCGACTGCCGCTATCGTGAACATGAGATTTAGACTAGCCACGGTTAGTAGGAAATAGCTAAGATGTGAGGTGATTCTTACCGTGTCTCTTGTCCGTAGCAAAGACCTCCGTGGCCAAGCTCCTCCTTGGAACATTCATCCCGGTACACACCTTCCCGGATGAAGACCGGCTTGATGGCTGCAAATCCAAACACGGGGCCAGCAGCAAAGAGGCAATAGATGACGGCAACAAACACCTGGGCTAGACCAACAATTAGATACAGGTTTAAATAGCCTTAAAAGCAGAACGTCTAACAGAATGAACTGTGACGGTGACAACCTACCAATTCTCTTCCCCTTGCTGACTTCGTATGCCCCTCTTGTCTCTGCGAGATTCCAGTTTGGATCCTTGAATACAAACTCCGTCAAGGCCTCTTCCCCTTCTCTCTCCGGTGCTGGGTGATCTGATCCATTGGCATCACCATGGTCCGATCGGAGGAGCGATCTCCGCTCCTCGTCCGGCTCTGCAGCCGAACTATGGGCCCATCCTCGGCCCGCATATGGATTAAAGCTCAGCTTGTGACGGACTGTGCGGTGGTGGGAGCTTGATGGAAACGATGACGACAGAAAGGCTGCTTCTGTCGATTCGCGTATATTTCGCGATTCCTCATCGTCCGACGCCGCGGATGCTGTGCTCCGCTGCCGGATGAAGGGTGGGGGGTGCTGCTCCCACGATTCCAAGTAGGAGACGCGATTGAGAGACATTGTACAAGCTGCTAACTTGGGTCATCGAGAAAGCAGCAGCTTCAGTTCCTGCAGGTATCAGAGAGGCACGTACAGGGTTTGTTTGGCTGTCCTTCTCGTTCCAGAAGCAGATATCGACGAATAGCGCTCAAAAGAAGAAAGACTAATGTCAAAGCATCTCGTGAAGCACAGCCATATACAGTTGACAGCAGAAAATCCACTGCAGACGAATGGATGTACTACAGTCCAATGAGACTGCCACGATCACAACGTGATTGGCTAGAACACACCCTCAGACGCACAGTGACATCGCTCGATAGAAATCATGTATGTCTGTCTGCAGTTCGTCAAGCCAATCGAGGAAAGAGAAAAAAGCAACGAGACGTTAATCCCATCAAGCCTTGTGCTGGTGACGGAGCTGGCAGTCTCGACCCGAATGGAGTGGACGTCGTCGAGGGAGATAACCGCGATGGCTGGAAATGCGGAGAGGATCCACCAATCACGGCTTGGCAGATGTGGGCCTGGGCCGACCCGTGACCGGCAGCTACACTTATCGGCCAATCATGCGCGTTTCTATTTCGGGTGATTAGATAGATAAGAGATCAGCTTGTACGGAGTATACAGGCAGAGCTTTATCAGTGTGATTTGATGGTATAAGACTTATTATGAAGGGTTTTGCTCAATGGTTGAATTTAGTAGTGGCCAGGAAAGAGACTGGTTAGTCTATCGATTTAATAACGTGCCCGGTCACGTGCTCGATACATGAAGTATTCGACTCGTAAATATATATCGGATGGAGAGCATGAGGGCTTATTCTATACCAACGCAATTCTCTATTTACAGACCATCGACCCGTTGAGTTAATTAATTCAATTTGACCACGTCAGAGCGAAATCAGCATGAAATAAAAACAAATAACCAATCACGTAAAACCAGCCAGGCCAGAATTGAAGACATGTGGGATGAACACAAAACAGTGGGAAAATGCTCCAAACGACGAACATCGTCCGTGTCATGGAACAGACTTCAAATCAGGTCATGAAATGTCGGAACCTTTCGTCTAATATAGACTAAGTCACAGACGAGTTGAACGGGTATCCAGATTCAAATATATCTAGAGGAAAGCAACGCAATACGATACACTGGTTCATAATTCTTCGTTCAGTCATATAATGGGACTCTTTTCCCAGAAACACGAGGTGGACTGTCCCATCCCGGAGACCAAGGACTGCCAGGACCTGCGTTACTGGAGGACCGGGGACGATCGGAGCTACTGCCGCTGCCACTTCGATACCCAGGGCTGCTGCTCCAACTGTAGCTGCCTCGCCGGACATCTGTCGGTGACGATTCTTCGGAGCTGATGTGGAACCGGTGAGCATGGCTTTTGCTCTTGGAAGTATACTGGTGATCGTGACTCCGGCTGGAACGACCCGTATCATCGAATGTGTATTCTTCGAATTCGACTCCTTGGTGTCTCGAGGAGGACTTGGGCAAGAAGAAGTCATCGGATCTGTTCTTGGAAGATGTGTTACGACGAGGTCTGGGTGAGTCATGTTCTCTTTTGGTGCCGTTGGACAAGTCTCGATCTCGGCAGCTGTTCGAGCGGTGCCTAGACCGCGCATCATGCGAATGGCGCCGAGGCTTGGGGTCTCGCGTCGGAGACAGATGCCGATGGCGTCCATGCCGCCGGTCGTCAATGGAACCGCGCCGCCGCGACAACACGGGATTTTCCTCTTCCTCGTTGTCCGAAGAGTCAGGTGATGAAGATCCGAAACTGAATCTCGGGGGACGGTGACGCGACGACGATTTCGCCCGACGCTCGCGACTCCCCATCCGCATGGTTTTCGATCGTGATGGCGGAGGAGGAAACAGAGGTGACCGTCGCGGCGATGATGCCCGCGAGTCACCAGGTCGCCTTCCTCCAGCACAATTATCGAATTTCGCATCAAATCCGGACGACCATGGTGCTCTGCCTTCTGCACTCCTGTGTCGTCGATATGCACGGATATCCTCGTGCAACTCGGCTCTGGATCGCGGATGCAAACCATACCGGTGGTTTAAACCATCCTGAAAGAAATAATCGGCTTCTGGAGACCGCATATACTGTGCGTCGGTGGCCGCTGTGTAGTAGCGGACAAAGTCTCTGGGAGAATGGTGGCGATTGTGCCAGACTTGATAGTCTTTCTCGAGACGCCGGCTGACCTTTTCATGCCATTTTACCATTTCCTCGTCTGGCGCCGCAGGGAAGGCTTCCCGAGGGATGACTTTGGGAAACGTGCCGCCATTAGGGTTGGGCACGTCCCATCTACTGACCGCGTTTTGCAGGTATCGAGCATGTTCGTCAGGACACAGCAAGAGCTGGATGGTTTGCCATCGCACGAAGCCCACAGGCAGCAATGCGGGGATCGACGGCGCTTCGAAGGGGTTGGTGGTCGGCTGGAGCGTGTGGAAGCAGCCCAGCGCCTGGTAGATGAAGGATAATGCGGGACCACTGGTTCCGAGAAATAGAGTGTCGTAGTTACCGCCTATCTCACGGTAGAAGGCAGCGAGCTTGTCTGGGGTCAGATCCGTGGTGCCGGAGGATGGTTCGAGCGTGGCCTACATTGGTAGACTTTGGATCAGAACCCGCATATCGATGCTCAACCTGCCAGTCGACTTACTATCACCTGGGCGAGTCCCAAACAGAGCTGTTCCAGCAACGGAGCAGCACTCTTGTTGGGATTGATGAGCGTGCCCCAGTAATTCCCGCCCTGGTAATGGGGGGACTCCATCGTGTCCATGCCGGATGACGTGAGTCAATGAGTCGAATCCCGCGGTATAAGTATCCAGAAGCATGCAGGTTCCTCGCTGTATAGAGTTGCGATGAAATGCAGGCAACCGTGACAGTGGCTGTGCTAAGTTAGATCGAGCTCATCTAGGTAGCATCGAAGTACACCTGTCTCCTTATATTTAGCACTCGACAAGGCAAATTATCGAAAACAATCTAGACGCTGAAGACAGGCACCAGATGTTGGTGCTGCGGAAAAGAGAGGTGGGGGAATAAGCACGCCATGACAGCCTGCGAGATAGATATACTAGCATCGAGACAGTCGCACAGCAGGGACAGCCAAAGACAGGCAGAGAGACAGAATGTGTTGGCGCGCGCAAAGGGCCAGCAGCTGGTTTGCCAGTCAGATGTGGCGGTCCGACATGCACCAGGGTCCTGTTGGCACCTCTGCCAGCTGCATCTCGGGCCGCTGACAGGAAAACACGTGGGGGCGGCAGGTCGCTCCCTGACGAGGAGAGGCAGGAGGACAGGTGGACAATCAACTATTGTCCTGTGAACACAATCATGATATTCAAAGAAATACAACCAACAATCCACATCAAGCGTGCTCAATCAGGATGATGCTAGGAGGTGTCACAGATGTTACGCAATCAGGCAAGTGGGAAAAGATCCGATGCCCCGCATCACCCAGATCTCGCTGATCACGTTGATCCGGACGTGCGTGTGAGCTCCTTTAAGGCTTGTCATATGCTCAGGCAAGACATAGCTTGCTAGATTTTTCATGATCTTTTCCCAGCTACATATAAACTAATGATGATCTCACTGGATGCAAATCACATAGAAATTGGAGGGCTGTTGATACGTTTTTGTCTCAGACACTGGGAAAACAGGAAATGACAGCCATTTGGATCAGGTGTCTGGTATCTCATCCATCCATATCGTTCAGGGTACGCAGTTCTTCATTATCACACCTTTCCCACAGGTCTCATTGATACACATTCCAGAACAAATAAAGAACAGGAAACTCAATCAATCAGTCCACTTCCAACAGGGTGTATTTCTCGCCAGCCTTCTCCAACGCGCTCTCTACCGCAGCCATGTACCCCAACACCTTCTCCTCTTCCCATCGCCTGCCAACAATCTGCACAGCGGTGGGTAACCCGGCCATCTTCTCGGCGTCATAATGCATCCAGGCGCCCCGGGCGATGGCGTTGTTGCATCCCAGCTCCTTCAGAGCAAGTTTATACCCTCCCTTTTTCTTGACGGCGAGGGAGTCCTTGGCAGGGTCGACGTGTCCGACAGGCAAAATACCGGCCGAATAGTCGAGCAGGTTCCAGAGGAAGGTGTACCCACAGGCAGAGACGGCATCGCGCATGGCCCCGTGGGGAAGAGCAGGAGTCGCATTGGCGGGACAGAGGATGAAATCATACTGTTGCGGCTCCGCGTTCCACCAGGCGTGCCAGGTTGCCCGGAAGCTTTCTCGCCGGGCCACCAGCTTCCACAGCTCTGCAGACGATTTGGGGCCGAAGTGCCGGATAAGTGTGGCCCATTTCTCGTCGCGTTTGATGTATCGCACATAAAGGTAGTACAGATAGCGGAGCACACGAGGCAAGTTGGCAACTCTCGTAAGCTGAGCGGCGCCTGGATCGCTGGGCTCAAAGGAGAAGAAGTGAGAATTAAACGTATAGCATCCGTCAGAGTTCAGGAGCTGAGCAGCAAGGTCGAGACCTGTGAAAGGATCCGCTGTGGGAGGAGGGGTGACTTCGACGACGGTGTGACCGGCTGCTCTGAGAGCGGCCACGGTCGTGTCGATGGCGCGAGCGATGGCTGGTGTCGGTGGAACAACTCCTGCGATTTTCCTTCGTTAGATCTGGATACTAGATTGTTGGTCATACACTCATACCATCCGACTTTAGCAGACCAACTCTCAACTGCTTCTGGCTTGCCTCCTTCTCCTGATCAGCTCTCCACGGGATGGGATGCACTGTATAGTCATACTTCCACGGCTGAAGGCCAATTATGGAACGGGTAAAGTAGGTGAGGTCGTTCAAAGTGCGGGCCATGGGACTGAACACACTCGGAACTCCCTCCTGTCCCGCCATACTGGTGTTGATTCCAGTCTTGGGCCAGCGTCCAGTGCTACAGCGGAGGGAGTAGATCCCGCTCCAGGCTGCAGGAACACGAACGGAGCCAGCGACGTCAGAACCAATACCGATGCGGCCTCCCAACGCCAGCAGGGCGCCTTCTCCACCGGTTGATCCACCTGGAGAAAATTCGGGGACGTGAGGGTTCCGGCATGTTCCCCAGATACCATTGGCGGACTCGAAGGAGAGGAGGGTAACTGGCAATGCGGTCTTCACATAAGGTACCGCTCCTGCAGCAGTTATCAGAAATCGTCTACAAATTGACACAAGACGATAGCCTTCTCAGGCGAAGGGATCTTCGTATGCATACCAGCGTCTTTCAACAACTTCACAACAGCGCCATCTTCTTGGTAGGGCTTCCCTGCGAGTTTGGAGTACCCCAGTGTAATATCAAACCCCTTCACCTGGAGTGAGTCCTTCAGAGAAACCGGGATACCAGCGAGAGGACCCTTCAAGTTGACCTCCGACGTCGCCCACTCCTCCGCCTCGGGCAGGAGGAGCTCTGTAACACAATTGGTCTATCCCCTGTGTGCCTTGACGGCCACCTTGCCATAGGTGCGGAGCACCTCGATGGGGGAGAGAACACCTTTCTGGACGTCTTGCACGAGCTCCTCGATAGGTTTGTTGATTATTTCCTTGTTCGCTGCTGTGAAGGGAGCATGGTATTCAGGGTCGAGTGCCGCAAAGCGCGCGTCGCGCTCCCGTCTTTTGGCATCCCTATAGTAGGTTACATTTTAGCCTTCTGAAGTGAACAATGCAATCTATAGTTCAGGCCAAGAACCGGAGAACGTATATTCATACCGAATTCGAAGGTACTGAAAATAGTCGAATGGAGGAAACATCTTGACTTGCTGAGGAATAAATGGGGTCAGTTTAGAGAGCAGCCGGACGGAGAGGAATACCACAAGAGCGTGGGAGGCTACTTATGAAGGGAGCATTCTTGCGGGGAAGCGTGGCTGCGGAGACAAGATAACGGATAGCCGCTGATAAGCGGTCGGAGCCAGACCGATTGGATGCTCCTTCGCAACTCTTCTTAGCCACGGAGATTTACTTGGATTACTATTGCGCGAGATGAATTAAAAATGGATTTCTCAAATTCCCTTTTTTTTCTGTATAAATTTTTGCTATATTATAGGTGATATATACCTGGGAGCTGATGCTGTCTGTATAGCCGGTGGACACGTGAACGCCAACAAGGTTCCTGATAGTTAGCACGCTTGTCCTGTTTCAGCAGGTCCATCCGGACTCGATGAGCTCCACAGGGCGAAATTCATGGACAGCTCTCAAGCATGCTGAGGTGAATAAATTCTGTGATGGATTGTCTGGTGTTAAGATAATCTAGAACAAAAACAGGCTTAAGGTAATGAAACTGACAGATTATCATCCCTCAGTTCTAGTTCATCTTTCCAATATGGCCAACAATTATACCATAAAATCAGATCAGGAAACTGCAACATCGATTCTGGCCGCATGACCAACAGCAATGAATGAGACTTATGCAATATCACAATATCAGCAATAATATTATTGATTATACTAGCTAATTGTCTTGGGTCGTAATTGACGGGAAACATATATATGTGTTGCTTATAAGCCATGTACTGCTTGCCAAAATAGTTGTTCCTTGTCTTGTTGAGCTATTACTCCAGAGCAAAAAAAAAAGAAGGCATCTATATTTCATACACATGCCCCCTATTGTCCTGGATCTGCATATGGCATGATAGTTACTCCGCAATATGGTTCCGCAAATAAGCACACCTTGATCCATGGATAAGAACAACATCAGGTGAGGTTGCCACGCCACAGGGCACAACCTAGTACCTGCTCTTTTGTGTTGCAGCTGTCGTAAGGAAATCTAATCACCTGGGTTGCTGGATTTAATAGCTTAGGAGCACTGTAGCCGTTATATATATTCCTCAAGAAACATAGAAGAGTACTGAGCTATCCAACCTCAGCTGAGAACCCTGCACCAAGAATTTATAAAAGTAAATGCAACGTATGAAATACGCCTTACAATCTTATTGGCTTTCCTCATGCTTGTATTTTTCCAACGTTGAGACCGTGACTCGATGCGATGGATGCGATGAACTCGGCTTGGCGTTCTGGAAGCTAGCTCGGTTCCGCCAAGACGCTTAGTCATCACATCGCCACCCGCAATCCGATCTGCACTTCAGCTGCGAAAGCAATTATCTCCACATCTTGATCCTTGACACAAACAACATCACTATACTGCTTCCTGTTGCTGCAATTCAGTCGTGGATGCAGCAGTATCCACACTTGATATAATCTCCGCAGTTGATACAATTTTCACGAACACAGACAAGGCACTACAATCATGGCGAACTACCTCGCCTCCATCTTCGGCACCGAGCAGGATAAGGTCAACTGCTCCTTCTACTACAAGATCGGCGCCTGTCGCCACGGGGACCGATGCTCGCGCAAGCATGTCAAGCCGTCGTACTCGCAGACGATCCTCATGCCCAATCTCTACCAGAACCCGGCGTTCGACCCCAAGAACAAGATGAACCCGAGCCAGATCCAGAACCACTTTGATGCCTTCTACGAGGACATCTGGTGTGAGATGTGCAAGTACGGCGAGGTCGAGGAGGTAGTGGTGTGTGACAACAACAATGATCGTAAGTTTTCTCTTTTCTTCTGGTTGTCTTCGTTGAGGGAATCGAATCGCCACTAACTTCTTGTTTTTTGTTCTCACAGATCTGATTGGCAATGTCTACGTACGCTTCAAGTATGAAGAAGACGCCCAAAAAGCCTGCGACGAGCTGAACTCTCGCTGGTACGCCGCTCGGCCGGTGTATTGCGAGCTATCGCCGGTGACAGATTTCCGCGAAGCGTGTTGTCGCCTGAATAGTGGCGAGGGGTGTGTGCGCGGCGGGTTCTGTAACTTCA
Organism: Rasamsonia emersonii CBS 393.64; assembly: GCF_000968595.1. Taxonomy (NCBI): domain Eukaryota; kingdom Fungi; phylum Ascomycota; class Eurotiomycetes; order Eurotiales; family Trichocomaceae; genus Rasamsonia; species Rasamsonia emersonii. The sequence continues at coordinate 21,528 of NW_013563211.1, forward strand.
TCCATCGCAAGGAACCCAGTCCGGAGCTGCAGCGAGAACTGGAGTTGTCGACAAAGAAATGGCTCAAGCTGCGCGGTCGAGATGAGCGCAGCGTGAGCCGGAGTCCAAGCCCTGAGCCGACGAGGAGGAGATACTAGATGCTGTCGGCTGGCGAGAGTTGAGCATTAATGACAGATGGTATTATAATGCGTTACTCGAATCTGCATGAAAAGATTGGACTCCGAACTAGACCAGCTTTTTTATCGACATTTGGGGGATCTTTTCGTCTGCAAAAGTCGCTTTGAAAGCACGGCGTTAGGTTGTGGTTCTTTTAATTCTATATTGGTATGGTTTTGTTTTTACTGATATAATACCTCTGTACAGTATTTAGGTCTCATTGAATGGTGCGAAAAGTCATTGAATGGCATACCCTTGCTACTGATCCGATTGCTCGTTTGTACGGAGTCACCAGCAGTAGAAGGAACGAAGGATAATAAAACATTTCACATTGACGCAGTATGTACGGTATGTACCGGGTATCTAAGAGGTACCGTACCAAATCCAAATTATGTCCAAAAGGAAAAAAAAGTCACCGCAACGCCAGAAGTTGTTTTTCTGGGAGGGAGAGGGGGGTTAGCCATCTCCCTCCACGGAACAACAAACAGAACCAAACAGAACTATTGCTGTTGCACCCCACCATCCCAGATATATAGAAGGAAACCAAGACGAATGACCAAAACAAAAGTGAGAAGAAGAAATGACAAACGCCCTTATCAGTGGATAAGCAAAATGAACAAATAATCAAACATATTGAGTCAGTCCAGTCAGATGAGGTCGTGCATGTTACTTTCGTTCGTTGTCCGTTCAAAGGAGGGGGCCATGGGCGCGTAACTCGAAGTCCGTCGAAGCCAGCTGCGTATGCGTATTCTGAATCATTGTCTTGTCATATCGGCGGTCGTGTGGATGATGACGATGATGATGATGATGAATATTAATTACCCCGAAACCAATTGTTCTTGTTGAGCCACCAGATCACGATCGCCACGCCGCCAGCGACGAGGAGAACAACGAGTGCGATCAGGCAGCCGATTATTCGGGTGCGTTTCTTCTTCCTTCGTTGCCGTTCGAGCCAGGACTCGCTTTTCCGCCCCAAATCACCCACTGTCAGCCGGATATCATGCAGTTGAGAAGGTATACACTTACGCAATGATCTTCTCTCTATCTGGTGACCGAGCCTGCTCTTCATCCATATGAACGGCCAGCGAAAATCGTCGCCAGAACGCGGGATCTCTCACCCCCGCCATGATTGGTGCTTGCTATGCTATATCGTCTCGTATACGTTCATTCACTCGTCCGAGGCGCGCAACGCGAATGAAGAAGAAGTAGACAAAGAAAAGAAGGTACTAGCACACAGGGAGGTCACTCGTGTTTTGGTCTTCTATCTGGCTGGCTGGTGTGGATGCTTGTTGTGATGTGTCGTGTTGTATTCGCCAGCAACAGATCGTGAATAGGACGCGTCGCGATTGAGAATGGTTGGTCGCTGTCTCCCTTAGAAGATGCGTTCGTTGACTTTTGTTTGTTTATCTAGATTGTGTATGTATATCGGGTTTCGAAATCGTCTTGGCCGGCCACAGAATTCGAAAATCGATATATCTGATATCCTTCGATCCACGAGAGAAGGGTAACGCGTCAAAGCAGGATATAGGTCGTAGCTAAATGAGTGACTGACTGAACGTACAGTACGTACACCGTACTCCGCACAATGAATGAACGAGTGGGCTGGTGGTCGAGCGGGCGACTTGGAGTGGTGGTGGTGCCCTAAGGGGAAAAGAGAGAATGGAATGTACGGGACGGGGTAAGCCACAAAGAATGAACGAGCGAACGATATTCGATACAACAAAAAAAGAGCGGAATGGCGTGTGGCTCGATAAGAGCGCAAAAAGGAAAAGAATGAGGAATTGATTCAAAACAAAACGGGAGAGAGGCGGAGAGCTGGAAGTCTTTTAATACAGATAACAGCACAGGCAGGAATAATAAGCGCCTAATAATATCTAGTGAGCGGTCTAGAAGGATCTTCTCCTGCACCCGAAGCCTGAAGGCCCCCGTGGTGGAACCAGCCAACGGCCCCGAGTACTCCGTAAATCAGAGGAGTCTGTATCCGGCATGGTGTAACGTCCCACCTCTGTTTGAAGTCTCAATAGTCCCCTTTTGTGCCTTTCGATTGGGAGGGGTGCCAACCGAGCTGGGTAAACGGGCGACCTCAGATCATCTCCATCAGAGTCCCGTAGTGGTTAGGTATGGAGGAGTCCGTACGGAGCATGCTCCATTACCCAGGGGTAGGTGCCCCGTACGGAGTTCGAGTGGGAACCAAAAAAAAAAGGGTCTACAGTCAACGTACGGAGTGACTCCCTACAGGGCACGTTGCACGTCCAATTGAACCATCCGCCTCAATCATGGACGAGGGTTCGATCTGGATAGGCATATGCCTCACCGAAGTAGATCGATTCTGTCCATGTGGTTCAGCGAATCATCGTGCTTACTTGGCTGCTAAAAGGATTTTAGTGAACGGTGCTGGAGGACACTAGGGGCGCCACGAAACCTCGACAAATTCCTCACAAGGCTCTGGACTCCACACAACAGGCACAACTTTGGGTGAAGAAGAAAGGACCAAAAAAGGATAAATAAAAAAAAGGTTTCGCTGTTCAGGGGTGGGCGGCAAGATTCGTTCAATGATTCATTGTTATGATCGTTGCAGTAGTACGGAGTACCAGGGTTCATACTGCTGTCCATGGGTGATCCCTAGCAGGTGACAGTGACACCTGAGAGATGTGCCTCGAGGCAGAGTACATTACGTGAACCTCGATGCCCTGATTATTAACTTCAATTGGCCGTCTGATGATGCAAGGGGTTGTGTGCCATCGAAGAGCACGATGGAGGGGCATGCCAAATACAGCTGTCATGTGACTGGCATCTTATCATCCATGCCTGCTCCAGAATTCGAGTGGTATAGTACTGAAGAAGATGACGCCAATCGGCGTCTTGGGCGGTTTCAAGCGTTTATGCGTATCGAGTACGGAGTACTCCGCAGCCACTCGTATAATCTTGGTATTTGTGATGCAAGGCACTGTACAGTACGGCGTACATACTCCAGAGTAGACATAATAATAGTAGCACTCATCTGCATGCTTTGTATCCACTATAAATAACATCTGCAATTAGGTTTAAGCTTGTCCCAAGTCATATTTATTGGAATAGAACACATGGCGGAGACGCTTCTCGATGACGTATGTACTACACATGGTATATTCTGCAATTATTGCAGATTTTGCTGGTATCATTCTGCCGCCAACTCGCGATTGGATATGTATCTGGCCAGAGATACAGAGCGGTCAGACATGGTTGCGATTGTTCGAATATAACCTCTACAAGGCTACTGGCCCAGTAAAAGAACAGAAAGTGAATACATAATAGAGATGATCAAGGTGTCTACGAATAAATTACTCCGTAATCTTGATTGATATTAAGAAAGGGACTGAGGTCATAAGTAAACAGTGTTAACTGCTGCGGATCATGCTGATTGGCTGAGGCGGTGACGGCCCTCCTGACATCGATCAGCATCACGAGACACTCCTCGTGTTTCCGTCTCCCTCCTGCACTGCATCCATTTATCATCTGTTTTGTCCGAGTCTGTTTTTCGATGAGAAAAGATGGTTCCATTCTGAACTGTGGAAAAAGGAAAGAGAAAGAAAGAAGGGAGCACTTGGGAATAATAAGTTCCCATCAGCCGCACCTCACCGACAGGCATCAACCCCACCGCTACTTCATTTCAGCACAGGAGGCTGAAAGGCTTCAAGTCGAAGCAAATAGCAAAAATTCCCAAAACAAGGAATCTAAAGTCAACCTGGGAGAAATCATCAGCTCCGCTCTGGTCCTCACTGTCGCTGGGCTGTTTGTGCCGGAGATAACGAACGCACCCGAACCGTCCGCCGGGTTCCGCCACCTTCGAGGGATCTCTGCCCAATATCATCACGATCACTGCCGGCTGCCATCCACCCATATCCTAGCCCCCTTACCCCCGATCCTTGAAGACGATTGAGATCCAGGTAAATAGATTTCCGTTTGTGAAAAGTTCTGCTGCCGACCCTCGGCCTTTCGCCTCCCCCAACCGTGGAATTCCCCCGCCGTTCTGTCAATGACGTGCCGTCGTCGAAGCGACGGAGATTCGCCTCGTCTCAGACGATAGGGGCCCTGTCATTGTCGTCGTCGTCGATGCAATCTTCCCGCCCGCCGCTCGTGTCCTCCGCATCAACGCCACTGTACCCTCAACCGTTCATGTCTTCCCTCTCGAGATCAGCATCGTCTCCATCCAGACCTTCTGCATCTTCCCGGCCCGCTGGTTTGGGTCGTAGTCTCTCGGCAAATCTGGAAAACATCAGGTCGGAGGTGATATCAGATAGCGATGGCAACGGAGAAACGCAGGGCAGGCGGGCTAGTCTCCTTGCCGTGGACCGCAAGAGACGGTTGACCGCCACCGGGCAGGATGATCCTGCTGCACCACGGAGACAGCCGATCCTGACGGGAGGGGATCCTGGGTCGAGCCGTAGAGCAGACCTCCAGAGGCCCCTTCCCACGTTGCCATCCAGTGGCGATGTTCCTGGTTCCTCTCGCGCGACTGCCATCGATCTTTCATCCTCTCCTCCCCCTCCTCCTCCGCCGGATTCTCCGTCTCGTCAGCACAGCGAGAGTACTCCGACGCGGCAACGGCTGCGAGACGATATCATGGAGTACATCTTACCTCGCTGGCAGCCCGATTCTGAGGTGACCCATTGTCCGATCTGTGGTACGCAGTTCAACTTCTGGTATAGGAAGCATCACTGCCGCAAATGTGGCCGTGTGGTGTGCGCCTCTTGCTCCCCACACCGCATTACGATCCCTCGACAGTTCATTGTCCGGCCGCCAGATCAAAATCGTCGGAGGTCAACAGGGGCGGAGAGTTCGGCCCAGGTGGTGGACCTCACCTGGGACGATTCTCCGCAATCGTCTTCCAACCCGGCGCTCGGCGGCGGAGAGGAAGTACGACTGTGTAACCCATGTGTCCCGGATCCTAATCCAGATCCGCCGATCGGATATGGCGCCATCCGATCTGGCCTAGACCGTCTTTCCGATTCCAACTGGGGAGCAACACTCCCCGCCCTGCCATCGAGCCATCCTCGACACCGGGCCCATCATTCTCTCTCCCGGGCATCCCAGTTCTACGGACAACGTCCGGATATGGAGGCTGAGGTACGAAGATACCGACGCCGCACTTATTTGGTTTGTTTCGGACTCTATCGTGAATGGACAGAAAGGTAGACTGACCAAGCATTTTATAGTCTGACGACCGTCGTGGTGAGAGTCGGACGGGGAATTCAGGGGAGCAGTTTTCTCCTTCACGCTACGGATTGCCCTACGATTACCAACAATCGCCGCCGGCGTATTCTACATCTCGAGGCCAAGCAGTAAGTGACAAGAAGATGGGTTTCAGATCTGATGTTGTATTAACATTATGCTTAGTTCTCGACCCATCAGTCCGGCCCTCCTGGAACACACTTCCGGGATGGAATTTCCGGCTCCTCGAGCACACGACCCAACCGGGGGCGATCTTCATGGATCCGGAGCGACCTCGACATGCCTTTCGCTCCCAGCGGCCCCCCATTGACGAGCGGGATCTCTGTCCTATCTGCAGCCAGCCCCTGCCGCCGCGCGGCAGTGATGGCAACGAGGAAGCGCGTGAAGCGCACATCCGCGACTGCATCGAGAATTCCTCTCGAGGAGCGCGCTCCCCGCCTCCAAGAGGGAGCCCATCCTCGCATGCGCCCCATCCGATGCGGATGCTGTCATTTACGGCCACGGAGAAGGACTGCGTCAACGAAGACGGCAGCGCGCAGGAGTGCACGATCTGCATGGAAGAATACGAGGTGGGAGAGTCTCTGGCACGGCTGGAATGCCTGTGCAAGTTCCACAAGTCGTGCATTGTCGAGTGGTTCGAGCGCAAGAAGGAGTGCCCTGTTCATAAGGTGCTTTAGCGGTCATTGTGTGGAGTCCGTGTCGTATTAGAGTGTTCCCTCCTTTCTGCTCGCAATTTTTGATACCCTGGAGAGTTTGTTGGTGGTCCTGAAGCATATTTCTGGTCTATTGTCCCTATTCTTCTGTTTCTCTGATACATATTGGTTTCGGCGTCGCACCGCTTCGTTGAACACTGTTGGCTATGCTATTGCCCTCTTTGCTGTCTGTGGACACGGCGTTGGAGAGGTTCGATCTTTTCCTGGGAAATTGGACTGCGATCTCATTTTCATTGCTGCCGGACTCTCCCTACACAGATATCTTTCGATTTTCCTGCTGATTGTGGATCTGATATCCCAATGCTTCATAGAATGGCATCTCGTTTCATCCCGTGACTGGTGATGACTAAGCAGGACTCCCTCGCACCGGCTGGGCCAATCAGTGCGTTCCCTGCACGCCTGCTGGGCCAGCTCTGGCAGCATGAGTTAGATCGCCGCGCGGAATGAGTCAAGAAGCAGGTCATTAACTCAACTAAGGCATAGCTGCCACTTGTCTGTATCAAGCCCGATGATAAAAAAGGAAACCGGTACGTCGCTGCCTACCGTGCTGGCCTGGGCGTGGCGGTCGCTATTTGTAGTCTCGATGGACGCCGAATCACGTCTGGTCACGGCAGATTGTCCACCCAATTCTCTGGAGTAATAGTAATCAATAAGGTTGGCTTTCATCATCATTATTGTCCGGTACTGTATGTACACAGCCCTGCTGCAGGCAGCTAGCTACGTACGGTAGATGGTGCAGCTACCCTCGTCTTGTCTTTGCCCGGCGACGGGGTTCCCTTTTATTTTAACAGTCTGAGTTTTTTTTTCTCTTCCCCACGGAGATCTCGGAGACCGATAATAATTTATTTCTTTTGCTTTCCTGCCCCAATCTTGCCCATTTTCCCATCTTGTGTTGCCGTCTGTGTCGCCGTGTCTGCCGGCAGCCAGCTGCTCCGCCAGTCGACCCAATCCAGACGTTTGCCTCGTGTCGGGCGACGCGCTCATCGGCTGCCGACTGGCCGCTCGCCGACCTCGACTGCTCCATGACAGCGTCGTAACACCCGTCGACACCGATCCTGCCTGCGTGCTAGGAGGCGCCTAGAAGCTTGGTGGGATGAGACCGCGTCTCTGTTGGCTTACTGTCCTCTAATTGCGCTGTGTTGCTCTCGTTTGGGTCTTTCCCAGGTATTGTCTCTCACCCCGCTTCTCTCCTCCTCTCTCTTCCAGCCACACCGTTCACGCGTACGATGGAACCTCTCCAACTGACTCGCGGTCGGTCCCTTCGATCGATGCGGCTGCAGGCCGTTGCGCTGCTGCTGTTGTCTCTGCCATTCGCCTCATGGTAATTGGTTGTGAGACGGTGGCCCATGGATATCGATCCCCGTCTGCGCCCCACAAACGACAGCATCAACAAGAGCAACAATACCGATAACAGCATCCGAGACGCCCGTCATCATAGTCGCCTGCCGTACAACCAGCTTCCGGCGTCATCAGGCGCTGCCGCCGGCTCAGGCGCGAACGACGCGACCGGCGCTTATGCGGACCTCTCCCCGCAGTCCTCCGCCGACCCGCTGCACGACTCGACGCCTTCCTCGACCGGCAATAATAGCTCCTACTATGGAGGTTCGTCCCGCGCGGCGTCACAATCTTTCTACAACAACAAAAATGAGGGTTCTGTAGCTGCTTCAGGCGCCGCCCCCGGCGACACGACCGACCCCAATGACCCTTTAGCCGACCTCAAACGGCCTCGAGCCTGCGAAGCATGCCGCCAGCTCAAAGTGCGATGTGAACCGGACAATGATCATCCTACGGGTTCGTGCAAGCGCTGTGCCAAGGCTGGAAGGACGTGTATCGTAACGGCGCCGACGCGCAAGCGTCAGAAAAAGACCGACAGTCGCGTAGCGGAGCTGGAGAAGAAGATCGATGCGCTCACGGCGAGCTTAAATGCGTCGCGCGCGGCTGATGCTGTCGTGTCATCCGATCTGGGGTCGCACCAGGGCCAGGAACATGTGGCTCCTCGACGCTGGCTGGGGGGAGGACCTCCACCGCCGCGGATTTCTCCGACTCTCGGAGGTGTCAAAAGGCACGTTTCGGGCGAGGTCAAGAATCCTGCGGGATATGGCAATGGTCTTTTCACCCCGTCCTCTGCGCGGCCGACCAGTCCACCGGGTGCTGCTGGCGGAACGGCTTCATCGTCCGCTTTTACGTCGGGCCCGACGGTAGACCCCGTTCTGCGGTCTGACGGCAGCAATGAATTTGCCGATGTCATCGATCGAGGTATTGTCGATGTGGAGAACGCGAGGAAGGCCTTTGATCGATATGTTAGTGACTTTGCTCCCATGATGCCCACGGTCGTCTTCCCGCCTGGAACGACGATGGGCACCGTTCGACGCACGAAGCCGGTGCTATTTCTTGTCATTCTTTCCGTCACGATCGGGGCCTTCCAGCCGGGCGTCCAGATGCAATTGATTCACGAGGTCCATCGCGTGCTTGCGGATCGGGTGATCATTAAAGGCGAGAAGTCGCTGGAGTTGGTGCAGGCCATCATAGTGTCGTGTATGTGGTATGCGCCTCCGGACCGCTTTGAAGAACTCAAGTTCTACCAGTTCATCCATATTGCGGTCGTGATGTCGTTGGACATTGGCATGGGCCGACGGACCAGGAAGAAGGGGACCAAGCAATTGGGTCTGTTGAAGGAGATCCTTGGAAAGAAAGGGGCGCTTTTAGACCCGGACGCGCTGGAGACGCGACGGGCCTGGCTGGGCTGTTATTTCCTGGCCGTGTGTGCGTCGATGGCTCTGCGCCGGCCGCTGCTGGTCCGATGGCATCCGTACATGGATGAGTGTATCGATATTCTGCAGAACTCGCCGGACGCCCTGCCGTCGGATCGGCTGCTGATCTACTGGACCAAGTTGTCTCACATTGCGGAGGAAATCAGCTTCCAGTTTTCGATGGATGACCCGGCCAGCAATCTGTCATTGCATGATGCCAAAGTCCAGTATGCTCTCAAGGGGTTTGAGAAGCAACTGGACCAATGGCGCGAAGAAGTGGATCCAGAGTATTATACCCGTAAGCATTTCCTTTTCTGTCTGGCATAGATGATGGTCTGACGTTGTATCCAGCCGTGTTGAAACATGCCGAACATGTTTTGAATATCTATATGCACGAGATTTCAATGCACACAGACCATAATATCGATGATTTCCGGCCACCGTTCTGGGGTTCGTTTCGAGAGCAGCCCCAGATGGATCGTGCGTCGGCCGCCCATGTGGATGCGCTGACGTCGTGTTTGACGTCGATCCACGCGACTCTGGAAGTGATGATGTCGCTCGACCACGTCACGATTGTGTGTCTGCCGACCATCTATTTCGCGCGAACGTCGTATGCTTTCGTGGCACTGCTCAAGTTGTTTGCGGCCGTCACCCAGAACAACAGTCCTCTGGGCCAGGTTTTCTCTCCGGCTGATCTGAGGGTGGAAGAACTTCTGGACAAGATGATTGCGCATCTGAAGATCAGCGGCAGCCGGCCAGGAGGGCGGACGCCAGGCAAATTTTGTATGATTCTGAATCTGCTGAAGAATTGGTTCTTGAATCGGAAGGACAATGACGACCCATGTCAGCTAGCAAGGATGCCTGTGGAGAAGGAGGAGCAGAGGCCTAGCAGTAAGTCTGAGACAAGAGATGCCCCTGGGCAGGCTGGGCAAGGGCAATCTGGTCAATCGACGGTATGCTTATACTTTTTCTCCTTCTCCTTCTTCTTTTTCTTGTTTTACTAACAACTAGATAGTCCGACTCCCGCCTCCATCTCCTAAGTGAGGTAGCCATGGGCGAGCCAAGCAAGACATCTAGTACGGAACAATCACAATCGCCTGGCAAAGCGTCTTTCCCTCAGCATGCGGTCAATGTTGGTGTAAGTGTCGATCCTGGGAATGCAGACAGTTCGTCCGCCACACCGAGTGCTGGCGGCCCGATCAGCGCAACAGACACGACAGAGACATGGTCTCAATACCCTTCAGTGCCTGTAGCCGCAACAGCCGAACCGTCCTTTTATTCCCAGCAGCAGATCGCCTTCACGCAGCAAGCCGGGTTCGATCCCAGCAGCAACCCGATCATGTCCAACGACGTGATGCCGGCGGGGTCGCAGCCTGCATACGCGGGTTTTCTGCCCGAGCTAGGGGTGCAGATGGGCTTTGACCCGGAGGGCCTCTTCGCGCTGGGCAATATGCTCGACGACGGGTTTTTTAACCTGCCGATGATGGACGGGAATCAGAATTTCTACATGTCTTGAATGGACTTGAACTTGATAACTTTTTTGTCTGTTTTTGTATTACTTGTCGAATATTTTGCACATTGACGTGGGGGTACATACATACATATATCGGGGAAATATATATATAATGCAGGTGGAGTATGGGGATTTATTATTCCTTGTCAGTTATGTTTGCAGGGGAGTCGAGATACCCATGAAGCGTGTACCTGTTGTGAGGTCAGGTCAGGATCATGTTTGTTCTTTGCATTGCGTCACATATCCTTTCTCTACTCACTGCCTCCACTCCTGTCTGTGTATTGTCACGACCTATCTATCTCCCTTGTCAGAGTCAGATCTCCTCAAATCTCTCTTCTCGAATCTCTCTCCCATCTTGATGTGTTTGAGGAAAGGTGAAGTGAGGTGGGGTGGGGTTTCTCATGGAATGATTGAATGGATGAGTGGATGGATGGATCCTGCTGGTTCAGGAGTTAGTTGTGCATATATATATATATATACAGGGCAGGTGTCCTGTACTTGTACTGTGCGTGTACAGTACAGTGGGAGAAGGGAAAAAAAAAGGAAAAGAAGTATATAACGACTAAACAAGAATATCAAAAATATATCAAATAATGATGATCTTGGTTCTGTTTGTGTTTGGTTTTGTTTTTTATTTTGTAGTTATTAGCTGAGGTTAATATGTTATTGGGAATTAACAATTAATTAAGAATGGAGATCAATTTTAAGGATCTTACTGCTAATAATAATAAGATTCTTGTATAATACCAATTCTTTTGTTCTCTTTCTTAGCATACTGTACTGTACATAATGTAATTAATTAAGTAAGTTTATGAAAATGAAAATGGAGATGAGTGGTCCTACTAGGTACAGTAGCCTGTTTAACCCTAACTGAACTAAGCGTATAGTACAGGCTACTGTAGGAGAGCTATTAATATTAACCTGAACCTAAACTCAGGAATATGGGAGACAAGACATAATCACTGCAAAGAGCCTTCGTTTGGAACGTCAGTCAGTACATTCTCTTACATATCCTTGTAACAGGGAAATCAAATCTCTGTCTCCATGCACCAGTCTCCTTTTTTTTCCTTGTATGTAATATGTAATAAGCTTCTTATACCTATACTTATACTTGCATTGCATTCTCTTCTTCTCTTCTCTTAACACTTTAACATTTTACTACTATAATAAGGGCAGCAATCTTTGCGACTTCAACTCATTTTTTGTCTTGTGCAGCAAACAAGTAGTTTCGTTTCATTTCAGGATCGTTTTTTTTTTCTGAGAGAATATAGTATAAGGTTACTCTACTCCATGCGCCAGAAACCGCGTTCAGTGCTGGCGTCGAAGCAAGCCCTGACGTATATGTACTATAACATGCTTTGCGTTAGCAGAATCTTAAGTTAAGGTCAACTCGAAAAAAAAAACCAAGGCATATGAGATGGCCATGGGACAATATGAGGACGCGCAGGGAGTTTTATGCTATACGGAGTATTAGTGCAGGGTAGATTGCATACTCTGTAATGCTACTGTGGTGGTTTCGCCATATGCTGGTGCTGTATTTTATTATTTAATATATGTACTGTACTTAATTTGTCTTACGAGGCCAGAGTTGATACAGTATGTGCAATGCTAGTGGTTAAATGGCATGCTGCAATCACATCTTCCTCAATAATAAATACATATTTTGGTTAAGAACTTGAGAACTTAAGATAGGTGGTGTCTATCTAGATAGCAGTAGACATTAATCTGCTGCTGATGTGGTTTTCTAGTTGCCTTGTCCACTACCTACATTGGGCTGTAGAAGTAGGTGCTGAATTTATCTACAGTGCTTTATTGGTGTATTAATTCCCCCAAGAAACTCTATGATCAGGTGGTATTCTAAAAATGGCACCTGCCAGCAGTGCAATACCCTTTAGCCCCTCATGTTATTGGACTATCTCTGCCTAGGGTTAAGGTCCTGGAGGCGGCTGTTCTGGGGTTGCTGACCTTGCTCTCGTAGCATGCATATCCACCACTTGCTGGGGTAGATAGATACACGTGGAAACTAATGGTTTACAAGGTCTGGATCTTAAAGGAGGCACTAAAACAGCTGTATGTACCTCCTGCTGAACTAGAATGTTAAGATGTAGACAGCTAGTACATTCCTCTACCTTGGCTCAGCGAGGATATCAGGCACATAATATTCTGTCCTCTGTAGTCTCTTTAGTAAGCATTGATTGGCTGGTGTATTTCCTAGCATGGTTTGCAGGCCAACTTAATAATTTCACTAAGCCCTATGACCCCTTTGCCCTCTGTGGCGGCTCTTGCTGATTAGGGTGGCACAAGGCTTCCCTCATGTCGGATTAAGCTGAAGCTTTGCCAGTTGCGCGCCAAATGCAGATAATCTCCTATGGTAATTATATTAAAAACCAAAAATCTTACTAATACCAAGACTCTTATTTACTACCAACTCTTCTCTTTCTTTCTGTACGTAAGGTAATTAATTAAGCTTATGAAAATAATAATAATAAAGGTAGGCATTCCTAGGTATAGTAGCCTAGCTTTAACTAAATAAGCTGCTATAGGAGAGATATTAAACTAAAACTTAAACTCTAGAATAAGGAACAAAGACAAGAAAGGTATAATTACTGCAAAAAGCCTTTGTTAGGAATGTCAATTAGTTAGTAAATAATTGTTGTCATCCTTCCGCATAGCGCAATTAAATCGTTATCTCTACGCGCTGTTTTTTTTTCTCTGTATGTAATAAGCTTCTTGTACTTGTATTTGCATTGTGTCGTCTTCTTTTAAGACTTTGACATTCAATTATTGCGATAATAGTAGTGATCCTGCCCAGCTTATTAAAGCCTATTAAAAGAAACCATATGTGATGACTAGGGGAGAATATGAAGACGCGCAGGGAGTATTATACTATACAAAGTATTGTTGCAGGGGTGGATTATATAATGCTATTGTGGCTATCTGGCCACGTGCTCTATTTTATTTTTATTTCTTTTATTTTTATTTTTTGTTTTGCGAATCCTTGGCATGATATATATTGGATGTGACACCGTAACCGTGGCTGGGGCCTGTGAGGCTATGACAGGGCACCTACACGAGGGGCGGTCATGATACCGCCTGCCCGGTTGCCTGCATCTCCAGCTCTGCAGACTGGGCTTCATTCGATCTTGGGCGGATGGATGTAGAGTTCCCACACTGCCATGCTCTTGCATTGGTTGGTCAAGGTATGTCTGGCCACAGCGGTAGCCAGTCTTTTAACTGGTGTTGCAAGAACAGGAGTACGGTATCAGTGTTGATGCAGTTCCCGAGGCCCCGCCTTTTGCTGAGGTGGTCTTTTAGTGATAATGCCCGTGATGAGGAGTTGTTCTGCATGTATGTACTGTATGTATGTGTTGCTGAACTCTGCGCTTGCTTACTTGTTATACGTCACAAAGCTCGGCTCCTTTAAGGTCTTCCGCTGTAATGCAATGCGCCACTGTCACAGGCATTAGCCCCGTCGGAAAAAAAAATACAGGGATCCCCTCGTCTCTTCTTCCATGCTATCCACCCCAGATCCAGTGGGCTGGAGATGTAGGCAACCGGGCAGGGGGCATCAATATGGCCAACTCAGCGTCTCTGCTTAGGTACTTTACAAAAATCGACAGTTGAACACGTCTGCAATGGCAGCTGTGCTGGGTAGGGCTGCTTTATCCCCCGGTTTTGCCATTCAGAAACAAATGCGGCTCGAAGGCTCTCTGTAGACAGCGGCGACAGGGACATCAATCCCTGGCAGCACTTCTGTGTAGTTTACTGTCTGGAGATCTTCAGTATTAACAGACACGATCTCTGAAAAAGCAGTCTGTTGCATCTCGGGATAAAATCATCCATCCAATAGAGCCATCAGGACTGACCATGACACACGATTAGGGCCGTAGGATGGCGCAGGTTGAGACGAAACATAGCCGCTAGTGACTGGATAATGAGGCGCTAACGGGACATGGGTGAGATCCAGCTAAGGCGAAGCCTCCGAGGACGAGTTGGCTGTAGATAGGAGCTGTATGCGCGCGGGGGGAACAATCCAGCGGGGCGGGCTGGTGGACAGCTGCTCTGCTGCACTCCCGAGTATCCGACCGGTCCGGATGCCATGTCTGTGGCATAGGTAGCTGTCTGCTCCATCCCGACTCAGCAGGTTACCTACCGAAGCGATTAGGGCGTTGGCGCGACGGGGGCCCTACATCATGGTCCGTGTCACCGGGACTGCCTGCCACAGAGCCGCCTCTGATGCTGCCTCTATCATCCTGTGCGGCCCCTGCTACTAATGTAGGTGTTATTGTCAAGGGACCTACCTGTGTGGGATTCGTTATCAGTACATGCAGCTGCGCAGTCACCGTATGTATTCCCTATCAAGGTGACACCAGTCTCTGTCATTCATCGTTGTCGTGCGCTAAGGCAGTAAAGTCCTATGATCATTATGTGGGTTGCCTAGCTGCCTCGGTGGCGTCTGTTCTCAGCTGCCCAGGCACAACCCCTACGTGAATACTCCCCCAGTTGCTACTGTCACTATCATCCTTGCTGAAGAGGCCACCTCTGGCCCCGGCACCCCTGCCCTGCATTGGCTCTGCAAGTATAACTTCCACAACCTTCCTCGCCGCGGGGAACCAAGGTGGCGGTCACGCCCAGATCAAGAAAAGCAGCTGTCATGCTGGTACCCATTGGCCAATAGAAAACCACTAGAATCAAGAACCTGTCAGGGGATAGATTCCTGGTTTTGCAGATCCCCCCACAAGCTGGCTCTGTCGAAGGAAAGTTCAGGATAGACGGAAGATCGCGATTGGCCTGTTGTTTGTCGTCTGCCATCGTCTGTGATGTTCGTGAGCTTGTACGGTGACACAAGGAAAAGATTGCAGCTGCCAAGAATTAATAGACAAACTGACTGGACACTAGACATTGCCCGGACTATTTGCCTCTGAACATGTTTGCTGTCTATTCTGCATATTGGCAACTGGGCCAGGGCATGCAGCTTGTTGAGCCAGGCATGAATCACTGTCAGCCAGGTAAAACTCGACATGGAGTCAGTGCGGCAGAGATGGGCGCGAAACTATGCAAAAGCTTTGGACATCATCAAATCTGCGAAATACGGCAGGAGGGAGAAGTGGACAACGTGGCGGAGTGTGTGATGTCTCTCGAGAACACTCCACAAGAAAGAACGTTACACAACATGCGCGCCTTGTGAGCCTGACAGCCAAGCGCGGTCCTGGAATTCCCTTCTTGCACCCATCCATTCAGATCTCGTTGTTCCCCCACATCTAGAAGAAGGTCTCCTTCGTCCCCTGCAGATATCCCAGAATAAACCAGGGTCTTAAAAGAAGGATTTCTTACATCCCTGCAAATGCTTCCCCAGTAGTCGTTGCCACGTCGTGATTCGAGTCACATGTATTCCATGTTCCTTGCGGAGGACTCAAGCGCAGCCGCCGGTAGGCGCTCTGAATAGCGCCCGTAAGCAGGGCAGTAGAGATGAGCCTCGTAATTTCCAGATTCGGCAATTTTATATTTTATAAATATCTGCCTCTATCACGCTGAACGACCTGCCTTGCTCTGCGGAATTATTTAAATGCTTTCTCATAACACAACAATACTGGCTAAAGAACAATTCAAATCTCAAGCTACACCGTCTAGCAGAACCATCCTTTACAACTCAAGAACAAACACTGCATTCTTGACATCAAACACCATGCCGGTACGTTACGTGACTATGTCTAAAAAAAGCATCCTTTAAATCTAACAGGTTATATGATAATTAGAGCACATTCTCAAGCGCTCGAGCTACGAAAGGCTCCACGTCCGGACAAAGCACGGCTACCGACGATAATACAACCGCCAACAGTCAGACTGCGCAGTCTGAGAACAGCTCTTCGAACAATGAGCAGCAGCAGCAGCAGCAGCAATCCTACATGTTGAGACGGTATCTTCAGGGTAGAGAGGATCCTTTTTCTTCTGCTGCCGTCTATTACGGGACGAACCCTTCCCAAAAATGAGGTCGTGGAAATGCCGATATGGGAGTCTCGCAGAAGTCGGATAAATAGTCATATCTTTTTCCAATTGCGGCGTTTGTTGTCAATGTCGGGTGCATGCTTTGCTGAGCTGGATAGCCTGTTGCTTGCTGCTGGGCAGTTTATATGTTGTATAACGGATTCTTTCTATATACCCTCTATGTACCACTTAGTTCCGGGATTGATTGCCCTGTCCACTTGGATTATAACATTGTTTAAATGTATAGACTAAAGCAATAATCAATTTGCATATAGTGTTGTCGTTTAGAGTGTTAATGTACAGTATTACTGCTTAATGATGATTTATGAGTGTCTGCTGCTCACACTGTGACGACGGTGTCGTCCATTCTGGGAAATACTGTATTGGGACCTGTCCATTCATGAATCTGACTACGCAGCAGTAGTAATTGACGTACAATCTGATATATTTTCATCCATATAATACTCCAGGTGACGGACATTGGCAATAATAATATTCAGCCAAATAGCGTTTAAATTATACAACGAAGAACTGTAATCACAATATAAGCAAGAATAAATGGCTAATAATTGTCCCGATATCTCTCTGCCTCATATATCTGATATATCTGATATGCGCGTAAATTGCTTTCTTACTGCTACTGCAAGTTGGCTTGGAAACTGCCCGTCAACTTCGCGTTGACTTGGTAGGTTGCCACTTTCGTCGTGGCGTTGTACGAACCCCCCTTGCCCGCGCTGTTCGCGCCTAGCAGCGTGATCTGGCTGATGACCACGTTGCCGGGATCATAGTCAAACTTCCCTGTCATGCTGAAATGGCCTCCGCGGTACGAGAACTGGATCTCGCTCGTGTGTGGCTGGTTGATGCTCTCGCCGTCGTCGAGGTACAGCTGGCCTGTTGCATCGCCGTAGCTGTCTGGCGCGATGACGATGACGAAGTCCTGCTGCCGCAGCTCTGCGGTCGTGTTCGCCGAGCGGGCGCGCATGGGCACGATGCTGCCACCCTTGAAGTACAGCGGGATCGTGTCGAAGCCGACGTCGGTCAGCGTGACGGTGCTGCCCTCCCCGGTCACGGGCGCGCCCGTGTAGAAGTCGTAGAACTGGTCCTTCGGGAAGTAGACGTTGACCGTGGTCGAGTCATTGTCGGTCACGGGCGCAACCATGATGCTGTCGCCCCAGAAGAACTGGTACTGCAGGTTGGCGGTGTTGATGTCGGACGGATACTCGAAGAACATGGGGTTGATCATCGGCGCTCCGGTCTGCGTCTGCGTCCACAGCGCCGTGTACGCGTAGTCCAGCAGACGGTACCGGATGTCGATGGCAGCCCGCGCGGCCGCCGCGATCTGAGGCGTGCGGTACAGCTCGTGCGGCGGCGACTGGTTGTCCGAGTGGTCGCGGAAGAAGGGCGAAAACGCGCCGAGGAAGACCCAGCGCGAGCACAGGTTGTCGGTTGTGTTGCCATCATAACCGCAAATGTCACTGCCAACCATGGGTATCTGGAACAGCGCCGCGAATTCCTGCAGTTCGGCGATCGTCCACCGGTAGTGGTCCCAGTCGGCGAAATTGTCTCCCAGCCAGTGGCCAACCTGTCGGCCAGCTCCAGCAAATGTCGACCGGGTGATGCTACAGCCGTTAGTTCTCGACAACAGCTCGAGTCTGACAGCAATCATGACGACTTACACAAGTGGCCTGACGGTTGGTCTGCGGTTCAGCATCGCCCCCTGCTGGTCGCACTCATCATGGTGCCGTACAAATTGTGCGTGTCGTACTCGGCATATCCTCCCGCATGGATCAGGTCTGTGTTGATGGTCTTCTCGCTCAGGTTGCCAGCCGCATTATGGATGGTGTATGGCGGATTCAAAAGGTTCCTGTTGGGCAGGCCCAACATCGACCCGGACTCTCTCTTGGTCAGTTCCTCCGCGGGAAAAGGCGAGCGAACCAATTCTGATCTCTTGTGCGGTCCCGAGCTGGTGGTGATGGTGTCAGACACCTTCAGAGTGCCGCTGTTGCAGTCGCCCGTCGTGATCGTGCGATTCTTCTGTTCGTAGATGTAACTACCATCCGACTCCTTGCGGACGTACTGATACGAGAACGTCCCATTCGGTGGCATCTGGACGGTCAGCTGCCAGATCGGGTAGTTGTTCGCGTTCATGACTGGCGCCATGTGCACGTCGCCGGCTCCCAGTGTCGTCGAGTTACCCAGGATGAGGATGTTCTCTCCAAAGTATGTCTGCGCATCGCAATCGAACGACACCGTGGCTACACAAGTCGGCTGGAAGTCAGGACCAAATCCAGGAATGGGCCTTGGTGGGCTCAAGCGGACCGGCGGAGGCGTGGGCGGATCGCCGTTGGCTGCCGCATAGGCGGCTGGGTTCGAGCAGGGAAAGTCGCAGAAATTGGACGCCTCGTTCATGTCGATCCAAAGGGCATCAATGTCGACGCCATGGGTTGGGTCAAAGAAGGTTGAGAACTCGTTATTCCAAAACTGTTGTGTCTGGGGCGCAAACCAGTCCGGGAAAGCCGTCGGCCCAGGCCAGACAACACCCTGATAGATGGAGCCATTGGAGAACTTCAGGAACGCGTCGGCAGCTACGCCGTTGTTGAAAGCTGAATAGTTCTGGTATGCCACTGCAGGGTCCACCATCATGATGTAGTGCTGGTTGTGGCTGTGAAGATAAGAGACAACCTCTTGGACCAGCTTCAGCGGATAGCGATAGGGGTCCAACGTAAACACTTTCCTCAGGTCCATATAGTCTGCGATAGTCAGCCAAGCTCAGAAGTGAAAACCACGACAGCTAGATGGAAAACGTACCGATATCAGTCCACTGGGTCTCAAGCGGAATGTTTGCAGCACTGTAGTTCGCAATGATCTCAGCGACCTCATAGATGTCCTGGTATCCATATCTGCAGTTGTGGAAGCCGAATCCCCAGTAGGGCATCATAACTGGGTTTCCGACGGTCTGGGCATACTGCGATGCCACGGCCTTGGGATCCGGTCCGCTGAGGAAGTAGAAGTCCAGCACGCCTCCCAGGGTATTGTACTGCAGGTACTGTCCGTCCGAGTCGACGTCGATATTGATATCCATGCCGTTGCTGTTCAGCAGGAACACGCCATGGGTGCCTTTGCTGCCGCGATAGTCAAAGTACACCGGGTGATTGCCGTACAGATTGGTGTCCTTGGGCGTGCCGTACGCATCGCGCGACCACAGCGTGCGGGTGTAATTTTTGGTAGGCAGGCGGAAAGAGCCAGTGTGCTCTCCCAGGCCGTAGAGGTTGGGCGAGTCCGGCAGACGGGTGCGGAGGCCCAGATACTGCGACTCGAAGATCAGCGGATGGCCGGAGGTGTCGAAGAGGATTTCGCCGGTCGACCTGCGCTTGATGGTAAAGGAGAAGGGGTTGTTGGTCATGGAGAACTGCAGGTCCGACTTGGCCGGGGGAATGTTGGCGCTGCTGGGCCGGGGGAGCACCGCGGTGGGCACCTGGTAGACCTGCTCGGCGGCGTCGTAGATCTTCACATGGAGGCGTTGTTCTGCAGATGTCAGATACAGTTTCAGTCATATCGAACAGTCATATCGAACAGGAGGGGACATCAATGGCAGCAAGCAGTCAGCCCTAGCCCCAGGCCCTAAGCCCTAGTCCAGAAGCGGATCACATGCTGCCGATCAGCTGCAGAGGCGATGCTGTGCTACCTACCTGATTGGTACTCGACCTGCAGCTTCAGATCGTCCAGGTCCGTGCCATACGCGTTGCAGGCGGGACCAGCGAGATTGAGATCCGCGCTGACGACTTCGCCGTCAATGGTTTTCACATTGCTTGCTTTGTAGCCGGGGCATGAAGAGGTGACGTTGCGGCGGACGATGGCAGCTGCATCCGCCGCGAGAAAGAGGAGGCCAGTCGCAGCCAAGTGCTTGACGAGGGTAGTAGGCCGCATGATGACGGGCAGCTGGTTATCAATGAGCCCACTGGAGGCCTAAAGGAGACCGATCTCAGAGAGGAGAGACTGTCCATTTTATAACTCGAAGAGCTTGTCAGTGATGCCAAAATAGGCCTAAGTCCGCAAGGCAGCGTCCTGCCATGGCACCGAGCAATGGACGGCCTGGACGCCCCGTGCGGCGCATACCAGAAAGCTCTGCTGCCGATTAATTTGCGGCGATCTCCACATGACGCCAGTCCTCCAACAGGACGAAGTGGTGGCTTGCTGGACGAGCTGGGACATGCCGAACCCAAGGCAGGGCATGTCGGAGTAATTACAGACTGTTACCGTAGGGCGCGCACGGGCCACATCTCGCTGCGGGGATGCGGGGGTTGGCAGGGTCACGTTACCGTTACACTGCCATGTGTCTAGCCCAATTCTGACGAGCATCCATCGAATTTTCGATCTAGACCTTCTTATCTGTTCGATGAGTGAAAGTATTATTATTTTCAATGAGCGATTGCAAGCGATATCACTCCTCTGGTGGCCTTATATTACCAAGAAAGGTGGAGATCCACAGAATCTCTGGCACGTTGCCGCTAGCGCAGCCTAGTCGCGGCTATCGAGCATCTGCCGTCTACCCGAGAGATGCCTAAAGCTTGGATACGCAGAATGCTGGTAAAATGATCATTGCATTGGCCAAGGTGTCATCCTAAGAATTTTAACCATAAGTGGAGATTTTGAAGCTATCCAGACTATTTCTCTTCCTCTGGGTTGTCTAAAGAACTGACGATGAGTTTACCATGTAGGATGCTGGGAATTGAGTCAAGCTAACTAGGAAATTAAATTACCCCGTACTCGTCTGTTATATTATCGGCATCTGCTCCATCCTAGGCGGAGAATCTGTCAACCTTCGGTGAATCTTCCTCCGAATCCGCCTGTCCTTTACCAGATTAGGAAGGTCAGACTTCTCGCGATGAAAGTTTTGTGTGGAGTATATGCTTAGCTGATCCGATTAATATCCGATGGTATTTACAAAATAAAGGCCTGTGCAGAAGACAGAACCATCACTTTGATATTTCGGCACATACTGCGATTTTACTATTACTAAAGGTTTCGAGTGGCCATACGGACTGTGTCTTTATAAAATTGCTAGCTATCTGGAGCTTTTTTCTACCTTCGTCGAACTGGACCGTGTCTCGTGTCTTTATTGAAAACAATGATGTATGAGTTGTAAAATCTTCTCAGATTGAAGATAATTTCTGGTTTTTGAGTCTTAGAGAAATTTGGGCTAGGAGAATTGGCAAGTTGTCACTAATATTACGAACACAGAAAGAAAATGCCCCTGTCATCTGCAAATTTTGACCCTTTTCGAACGCATTATATTCTTTGCAGCTTTCTCTGTTGATAAGGCGGTAGAAGGTAATGAGGAAAGTTGCAAAGAGAGAAGACCCATAAAATTTCACCATACCCTTTGTTGTTGTCTTGCTAGTTTTATAACTCATGTACTGGTAGGAATACCTGTATCTTCTGCGCCAACTTTATAGTGATTGAACGCTTATCAGATTGAATTTTTATATCGTTCAACATGCCATGCCAGTTATGCCAGTTATTACCTTGCTGATTTCTTATATCTAGCCTATTAATTATTGAGAGTATTACTCCTGCTCCTTTATTGCTAAAATTTGAATTATTGTCTCGAGCACAAAGAAGCTAGTATGGTAGAGTTAGGGAGCATCCTTGGTTGCATGCTGTAAGTAGTCACATAGATTGTCCACTGACAGTGACAGAATATGATATAGGAGCATATACCATACTCAAAAGATACCTTATTACCATAACCTATCAATTTTATCATCGTCTATGAGTCCTAAATATGTGTGATCTTACTGATGACGTGAAAGAAACCCAAGACAAAGCAAGAGATAAAGGCTGATCAACCTTATAAGGTTTCAGGCTTATAATCAGCCTGATCCATCTCTTGACCTTTTATGCATGTTATACTAATTCACGCTGCTTACTTTTTTATGACAGTGCTTTCAATATTTAGTAAAGTGTTAGCGATCTGGCTTTAAAGCCAGTGACTCTGCGATCAAACGAGTGACGGAAATCTTACCAAGTGTGGTAGGTTTTGCTTCACATATAAGTTTTTAGCCTACAGCAGTAGAAGTAATACTGCATCTGACTTATCTTTCACAGGGTAGTACAGGAAGAGGCTAGATCAGTACTATGAGAATAAAGGTGACTGTCAATTTGAAGTTGAACTTGATGACTCCAGGGTGGCACCTTCAGCCCTAAAGGTATGTCATGTGACTCAGTGTGTTTACTAGGTGAGCGTGTTGTCATTTCCTTTCAAACCACGACGCACAGTCTCACACATCCAATATGCAGGCTGGCATCTCCAGTATGGAGGCTCAGTCATCCAATATGGAGGCCCCTGCATCTAATACACAGGCTCATGCATCTAAAGCAGAGGCCCACAAACTTGACGAGCTGCCTCTGTTAGTCCAGCACCAGATCTGTGACCTGGTATGTCGTCCTAACAGGACAAATTACTTTATTTCACTCTGACAAACTCCTAGATCTACAAGACTTCTCCTACGAGCATACATGCCTTGTCGCTAGTGAACCGCGGATGCTATTGTGCTACTGTGCCGTTTATCTATCGCAGGCTTACCATTGACGTCTCGAGAAGCAAGAAACTACATGAGGAACTCTGGGAATTGACCAACAATCCTCTCAGGCGCCAGTGCTTCGAACATGTGAGGCGCCTCGAACTAACTGGCCAGATGCCGTCCTCGAGAATACCCGAAGAAATGGACGACAATACCTACAACCGGATGCGGAGAGAGAGGGACTGGCATTCTAATTACATATTACCCTTTTTCGTGTGGAACCCAGAGGGAGACAAGTCTTCTCGCCTCTGGGCACCCCTCATTTCTCTGATATCGGAGTTTCGGCACCTGACTGACCTCAAGTACACCTGCAATAACAGATTTCCATATCGCTTGCTTCATGCTATTCATCAACATCACCCAGCGTGCAGGCTCGACGTACACAGCTACCACTTGCGCGGACTAAGTGATCTCATCACCGATCCGCACAAGCTGGAATTGATCAAGTCTCCCTGTCTTCACCGATTAACGATCAGGTATGTCATGGAAGCTCGATCGGAGGATAACTGGGATGAGGACGAAGAAGATGACCACAGTGAAGAATCTATCCAAACCGTCCTGAGAAGTCTTGGGCTTGCGCCAAATCTGAAGCATTTGCATCTCATTGGCTGTCTCTTCTACATCTCAAAACCACTCTTCGACAGTCGTGTAGCATTTAAGCGAGCAGTAAAGAAGAAGGGTTTCAAGCCTCCAGAAAATAATTTGAGACTTGGCGCTTTGGAGTCCCTTTCCTTTACTGGATACCAGGGCGTCACAAAAGCAAAGCTGCAACAATGGAATAAGTACGCTAATTTTTCAACACTTCGGTCATTTGCTTGGTCAAATGTCACCGATCGCGAGGCCTTGATATACGCCTCTGAGAATCTGAAGTTCGACTCCCTCGAGACCTTGGAGATTTGTCTAGGAGTTGAGCGTCTTAACCACAACTTTATGACCGCAGTCGGTATGTTCCTGGAAAGTTTGAACCCGCTGATTGCCCTGCGATTATATGGCCTTTTCCATGCACCCTTGCTAGTAAGGATTTGTGAGCGCCACGGGAACACATTGCGCGAATTGCAGTTGAAGGGCTATGGAGACTGGGGTTATGGTGAAGAAGCGAAAACTGCATCGCTTTCTTTTGTCGAGGTCATGACTATCCGGGACCACTGTCCCCTGCTGGAAGAGCTCCAGCTGAGGGTCAAGCGGTTCTATTCCGATAGATGCGAAACCAAATGCTACAAAGTGCTGTCGACGTTTCCGTGCCTTGTGAACCTAAGCTTGGAGCTTGACTGCTCCAATCCTGGAGCACAAGACTTGCCTCGCCCAGACGAAATCAGCCACAACAAATTCGACCGACAAGTGTACGACAATAAATTCGGAACCCCAAGAGGTTTGTTATGCAATGCACATGTCCGAGATGCCTTTATCAATGCGGCTGTCGATGAAACTTTGGCTCGATCTATCTGGGACGTCATCACCACTACGGGAAATAAGCCAATGGGCCACCCTCTTCGGCAACTGAAAATCACCAGCACCCGCGGTGGCTGGTTCGGGGACTCTCGCCTTGCAGATCTATACCGCCGAATTCGTTACATATCACGGTCATTCGTGCTAACCAGAAGCGAGCGGGATGACCGCGTGCAAGACGTTGAGATTGTCGAGACTGGGAAAAAAGAAAGAGAAGCGTACGAGGAATCCAGGCGACAAGAGGATGCTCTACACGAAAAACATAAGGAACTGTTTGGCAACTGTGGCAGCTGTCATCCCGAAGTGAAGAAAGCTGTGCGCGTCTTTCAGAGGCTCTGGCCCCCGAAGAGTGGCAGCCGCAACTGGCGCGATGACTGGAGTAGCAAGCCGCTGGAGATGGTCGACTTTGTGGCTGAAAGCTGAACGGATTTTGTTTTTTTTTTAAATTAAATAAAAAAAGAATAAAAGAGAAAAGAGATACCAAAAAGATGCAAAAAAAAGATACAAAAAGGTACAAAAAGATACAAAAAAGGATAACAAAAAAAAAGGATACAAAAAAGATATGATGTTCTGAGATGACTTGACTTACATAGCACACCAGAGGACGTTACTCCCCCTACAACAAAAAAAAATCTTAATAGCTTAATTCTCTACAAATAGCTAATGTTAATCAAGAATTGAAAGTTCCGAACAATTATTTGCATTTTCATAATGCGATTCGAAAATTGAATTTAGATAAAAATTCAAATACCTTCATCAGATTATTTTTAAGTAAACTTAGAAAAAGTTGTTTATTGAAAGATATGAATTTTTCTTCTTTCCTTTTTTTTTGCTGCAGGGCTGTTGATCTACCATAAAGCAATTCCTTTTTTAACCACCTTTGAATGGATAATAATAGCCCTAAAAATATAACTATAGACGTTTATCGTATATATAAAAGAGATGCTGATGACTGTCATTAATTCCACGGCATTTTACGTGCGCGTCTGGGGTTAATGATCTAGTAGGCCGCAGGGATACTGTGTTGCTTGGTTGCGTAGCGTGCCATGGTGGAAAATGCTCTCGAGCAGGAGTTCTTGAACTAGGCTTTAGCGGATCTATCCATTGCTATTGGTATGACACTTACATAGGAAGACATTTCGGCAATATATACAGTATCTATCAGATTCCACCCTTGAGTCTCATCAGGTCTTGAACTCAATTGCAACTGTTAGCGGAACGGGTAGACAACCATCCGCAAAAAACAATCTCTGAATTAACTCTAGCAATCTATCTAATGAACAGGAATTATTAGAGAAGAAAGTCTTACAGGACAGGCGATTTCTACCCATATTTAAGTCTACAAGCACACAAAGAGGTTATAAAACAGATCCCGAGTTTTTTTTTTTATCCCCAAGCTCTGTGACATTCCGAAACCGGTAACGGGTGTTGAGCAGATCGGTATCGTACGACAGCAACCATATGCCGTACAGCCTGATCTAGGAATATGGCCACACAAAAAAAAACGCAAAGTTCAATTAATTAATACAAAAACAGAGGCATTAATTGATACACTTAACCAGTAAAAACGAATACGTCCAAATAACTATATGAAACTGCTCATTACGGCGAATGCAAATCCAAACGCGGCTGACAATATTGGGTTTACGCCATTGCACCTGGCTTCTCAATCAGGATAGCTGGAAGTTACGACTCAACTTTTGGATGCAGATTCAGACGTGAGCAAAAGAGCCCCCAGGAGCAGTGGATGTACCCCACTGCATTTAGCAGCGCAGAATGGACATCCGAGGTTGGTCAAAAAGCCCCTTGAAGCTCGTTCAAATCCGGAAGAATCCAGCAACGACGGGTTAACGCCGATGCATTTTGCGGCATTGAATAGGCATAGGGATGTGCTACATGTTCTCCTTTATGCCAATGCTTCTTTAAAAGCCACTGATATATTAGGCTACCAGCCACTACACTTGGCAGCCAAGGAAGGGTACCTCGATGGGGTGAAAGTACTTCTCGACGCAGGAGCCGATCCGAATGCGACCACCTACGTCAATTCCTCACCGTTGCATCTGGCAGCCAGCTCAGGAAATGTTTCGATCGTGGAGGTCCTTCTTAAAGCAGGGGCAGACCCAATGGCCTTTGATAACCATGGTTCAACACCACTCCACCTGGGAGCCATGTCAGGAAAGGTGGAGGCGGTCAGAAAGCTTATCGGAGTTGTTGACATAGATGCATTTGATGGCAACCAATGCACCTCGCTTCACCTGGCTGCTGCGTCTGGGCACGTAGAGATCGTAAAAGAACTTCTCGAAGCAGGGGCAGATAGGAGGGCTACTGATTATGAAAACCGCACGGCGTTGAATTATGCGGCAAGACGCGGATATCTGGAGACCACAATGGTTCTTGTCAAGGCTGGGGCAGAGGTTGGAGCAATCGACGACAACGAAAGGACTGCGCTTCACTATGCCGCTCAGAATGGCAATACAGGCTTAGTGACAGCCTTACTTGGAGTGAGAGCAAACTTAGAGGCAAAGGACCGGAAGGGACGTACTCCCTTACACCTAGCAGTTGAAAGTGGACAGGCAGATGTCGTGGAATTGCTTCTCCAACATGGAGCAGATTATGCTGCAGCAGACAGGAACGGCACACCTGTGATTCTCCTTGCGTTTCAAGCAGGCATGTTAGACGTGGTGAAGAAGCTGGTTGAATTGGGTGCAAATCCAAAGGCAACGACTACCATGGGCTCTGGCCCGTTGCATTTTGCCGCCAGAGGCGGACACTTGAACGCAGTAACGATGCTTCTCGAATCAGGGACCGATCCCAACATCGTCAGCAAGAGGGAATTTACCCCCCTACACTGGGCATCCCAAGCAGGACGCACGGCAGCTGTCGAGATGCTTCTGAAATTCGGAGCAGATCCCAACGCTGTTAACGATCTCAAAGCCACACCACTACACCGGGCGGCCCGATATGGACACGCTGAAGTGATCAAGCTACTTCTTGGAGGGAAATCCGATCCCAATATGCCAGATATTTATGGCAATTCACCGCTCTACTATGCGATACGATCGCAGTCTGTAGAGGCAGTAAAGGAACTTCTCAGGGGTGGTGCGGTCCTAAATGCGGCCACACCAGCGCCAGCCTTGTTTACTGCAGCTTCGTCTGGGCGTGCTGCAATCGTTCAAGAATTGATCCAACAAAAGGCAGACAGCGAACTACCAGGGCCATGTGGCAATAAACCTTTGCATGCAGCCTGTGGCCGCGCTCATATTGTCGAAATCCTTCTTGACGCAGGGGCAGCAGTTGATTCTGTCAATCTCGAAGGTTTGACACCTTTGGGGATGGCAGCAAATAAAGGACATGTCGATGCCGCCCGGATACTTCTTGACGCTAAAGCGAATCCACTAAAATCAGATTCTACTGGGCATACACCATTGCACCGCGCCGCGGCTAAGGGCTGCAAGAAGCTGGTTGAATTGATATTACAGCATGTCAATGGAGAGATGCTGGATGTCAGAACCAGATCTGGCCATACACCCATGATGATGGCAGTACTATCCAACGCTGAAGATATAGTACAGCTGCTGCTTACTACAAAGGAGGTCGATCCAAATGTACATTATAACGAAGGGAAGACGCCGCTCCTTCGGTCAGCACAGAAAGGATATCAACAAATAACGAAACTGCTTTTGGATAGTGGCGCTGACACTAAAGCTTATGGTCAGCGGTTGTTGGCACTTGCCTGTATTCACGGAGACGTGTACTGTGTCCAGCATCTGCTAAGCAAGGGGGAAGATCTGGGCAGCATGACAGATGAGCATGGATGGACCCCTGCTATGATAGCATCAGTCACAGGTCACCCAGAAGTTCTCAAGTACTTGCCAGAGACAGGCAATATGCCGACGGCAGTTGACATACTGCAAACAACGTCATGGAATCCAACAGACAAATCCGATCTCTTGGAGTTAGATGAAAATAATATGGCCGTGAAATATATTGGTGAGGAAGAAAAACTTAAGTGCGGTTGCGTATTTATGCGTACTGATACAATGTTGGAATTGTCCTAATAGTCTTTCATAGGTGCTGGTACCATCCGTTCTAACCATCCGATCCCACCAACAAAAGACTTTTACTTTGAGATAGAAGTGATAAGCCATGGTCAGGCTAAGTATGTACAAGTATCCTTCTCCTCTTTAATTTCTCCTTCGGCTGCTTAGGAGCATGATTCTTATTTTCACAGTCACAGCTCTATTACTCTTGGACTCTGCCACGAAGTCACCGACCTCGACAGAACACCAGGAAGCGATGACTTCTCATGGGGTTATAGCGGGGACGATGGACACAGTTATCATGGCAATCCCTGGGGCAATCGATACAGTGACAAGTTCAGTAAAGGAGATGTAGTGGGCTGTCATCTTACCCTTGACAACGGAGAGATATTTTTTCATGAAAAATGGATCGTCCCTAGGTGAGTTGTCATCTGTTTTTTTGTGTTCTTCCTTTTTGCCTAGCTGATTTCTGTCTCTTCCCAAGGAGTTGCCTTTGCAGGCGTCTCGGGTCGGTTGTTTCCGGCCGTTGGTATGCGTTCCCACGGTGCCCATATTCGCGTGAATTTCGGAGACCGTCCGTTCAGGTACAAAGTCGGTTGAAGAGAGTACTATCCTTCTTGTCAGTGTATGTACATACCTAGTAGGAGTAACAATACGATCATCTTCATCAGGTTGACGCTCGGCCTTATCAATGCTTATCAATGCTTGCTGCTTATCTTATCCGGGATTTGAACTCCGGCTTCTTCCGGCATTTGCCATCGGCGCCGTAAAAGAACCAAAAACCCCGCAACGGCGACTCGAGTCCACGGAGGAACTGACTACAGAGCAATGTTCTAGCCTAAGTCATTATGGCCTCGGTGGAAAAGCGTCCTGAGACCGGGCCTCCCCGTCGCCGCAAGTTCAGCAAGCCTCCGGTCAAGGTTGCTTGTCTGTCGTGGTGGGTGCTCCAGATTATATAATATAATGCACTGATCATTCAAGAACTGGACAATTGACTGATCGCTCACCCAGTCGCTCGCTCCGCACGCGTTGCGATGGACAGCAGCAATGCGCCAACTGTGTTGCCAGAGGGACTACATGCTGCTATGTGCCCAGCAGACGTGGAGGACCCCGCGTCCGCGGCGTGTCAAGCAAGCAGCATGAAGCGAGAAACAATGAGGAACGGAGCAGTCCCAGGGAGGAGAGTAGGGATGCGACATGTATCAATCCCGACTTAAATTTCAATGACGATGGTATACCTCAAACCGCTGGTCTACTATATTGGATATACACATCATAGTTCCTGCTGACCCATCTCAGCCTGGTTTGACCAGCTTATCGGCCTGAGTGAACCCGGGGCTGGCCTCCGGAATGTCGAGATGCCTATCGCTGAGATCGAGTCGATCTTCGACACGCTCTTTGCTCCCCAGAGGAATGACCTGGCCAGTGGGAACATTAATGGCAATGCTACTGCTCCCATGACGCATATGGTGCAGATTTATGGCAGTGATCAAGACATGTGAGGATTAACTAGCCAAAGAGCTGCACCATAAGAATCGCCCGCAAACCCTGTGCTTACAGTTTCGAGGCAGACTGGATGCCTACTACGTCTTTATCCATCCCTATTACCCGGTCCTACCACCGCCCGAGCGGCTGCCTGTCTGCAATCGTCCGCTGACGTCGGACCGGACGTCGTTTTTCCAGCCCTCGACTCCGTTGAGTTTGGCCATCTCCGCGCTTCTGGTGCTCATCCCACATCCGCACGAACAGGGGGATCCGTCACGACTCGATTATGTCCGACTGCGGAGGGACTATGCTCATTCGTTCGCGCAGTCCGCTCTCGAGGCCATAGAGGTCGACTCGGAACTGCTCGAATCCGCCAGCGACCCGTCTAATGCGCTGTCGGAGGGAGCGCCCATGCGGTTGAATCGACAACCGTTCCACCCCCGCGTGCCCGTCAACTTGGAAAGTGTCCTAGCTCTCGTCCTGCTGAGCGTGTACGAGTATGCTCAGCGTGGCAATATGGCCAAGATGCGGAATCGGGCGGGGCAGGCCTTGACTGCCGCGATGAGCATGTCGTTGCATGAGGCCCTGGAGGAGGACGAATTTGCTGAAGCCCGGCGAAGGGCCTGGTGGATGACGGTTAGTAAGTCGATGGACATGACAAGAAAGAGAACTGATCGGAGTAGTATGCAACCGTGTGTCAAGGCTCGATTGTTAGCAACACGGTATGTCTGCGCATGAAGGTCAGATGCTTAACAGTCGCTGATTGTTGTGTTAGCCGCCCGTCATTGACGTCTATGATCCTCGCTTCATCACGCCGTATCCAACATTTGCGTCGGACACGGAGGTTAGTATTACACACTCGTCAGAAGCATTTCTCGGTGCTAAAGATTGCGCGTTTTCAGGGATGGAGGTTCTTTATCGAATCACAACGGACTATCCTCGCGGCGACGACATTTGTGCACGACCTGGACAAGGAAGTCAAATCCGGTTCGGCCTCGGCCTGGATCTCGCAGCGCATGCAAGAGCTCGACAATCGCATCGAATCGGTCCTTCTCATGCGAAAAGGGCCGCGATTCTTGTCGCAGCTGTCGACGGCGGAGCCGGTTGATGCATCTGAAGCAGTGGTAGCCAGAGCGATGCGGTCGATTGCGGAAATCAAGCTACATAGGTAAGAGTTTCAAATTAGTTGTTGTTTTGATTTGTTTATGTTGTTACTTTTTTTTTTTTCATTCCAGCCGTATTTCCCTCTTCATTCAGACTGACTGTTCCAGTGCGAGGATCAAAACCCACCGTTTCTGTGCCTTTTCCGATATGCCCATCTTCCGAAAACGACATTGTGATCTGGGTGTCGTTACTGAGCAAACGTCATCTTCATTGTCGTCATCCTCCTGCACATGCCAGAACCTCCTTGGATCGCTCCCATCTCCCCCTGACAGTCTCAGCGGCAGCAATGCCGAACCAGGGCCAGGAGGCAGTACCATCCGTCTCCCCTTTTCGTCTTACATCTCCTCGAGGTTCTGTCTCCATGCGGCCTTGAATATTGTCACCCTACTCGACAACCTTCCCTATCCGAATCCCGATCCAGCCAACGTGAACATGACCATGAACCTGACCCACGGCCCGCCCCGTCTGTCGCCAAGATCTCCTATCGAAGTACCCCGGACCATGCCGGCATTCGCCTGTTGTGCCATGCAATCGAGCTACGCGATGCTGATGTTGTGCTTCAAGACCCGCGCGCTGCACCAAAACAGGAAGACGGCGAGCCAGAATCAGGCCCGTAGTTCTGTTGACGGGAATGACGCTGCTGGTGACGACGACGGTGATCACTACGACGACGGTGGCGCTGATGAAAACCCTCTAATGACAGGGTTTTTGAGCGATCTGCATAAGGGCCTGCAGCTTGTGATCAGATCGTTGGCCAACTATTCAATTGCGTTTGAAGCGGTGCGGGGGATGAAGGGTATGTTACTCTCTTTTCGATCATTTCCAAGTGAAGCTAACCTGTCTTTTCCGCAGATGAGATCGCACAAGCTGTGGACCGGACCTTTGCTGGCTATCATTACGTCGGATAGATAGCCATGTATAGTATGTGTGCACATACAGGATTGCGGCTTGCGATCTCAGGTAGGCCACAGAGCAATTGGTTTGGCGTCAGTTATCTTGTCATGTCTACTGCAAGGTTGAGTTGTATGTCACTGACCAAGAGCTCTTATCTATCTCATGGCTCATCCCATCTGGACGTCTTGATTCTTTTCTTTTTACGGTTATTTGGAGTTAGGGATTGGGTGTTGCTGTATTTCATCCATTTTCTCTCCTCTCCATTGGTTCCTGTTCTCGACATCCTATAACGAATTGGAATAGGTTAGGTTAATGAATGAATGAATAAGATCGATGCGTTAGACAAATTCCTAGAATCAAAGAACTTCAATGGGGTATTCTTCCTGTGTATGTCTCAAATACCCCTGATGTAACAGTATAACAGCTTAGCATCTACTCTGGTGGAAAGTAGGTTGTAATGCTCTACGTAATTCATATTTTGTTTCCCTTATGCAATTAAGGGCCGGATGTCTCCTTATTGATAATGGTATTCTAACGGTTAAATAACGAACGAAAAAAAAATCCATCACCATAAGAAGGCTTAGGGTTAGGTCATAGCAAAATGAAATAAAGAAACCTCGTCCGACATGCATGTCAATATCAGTTTCCTGCAGGTTATTTCTTGAACGCCTTCTGAAACGCCTGCTCAAAATCATGGATGATGTCGCTGATATGCTCCAGCCCCAGACTGACTCGGATCAGATCCGGCGTCACGCCGGCCTGCAGCTTCTCCTCGTCAGGCAGCTGCTGGTGCGTCGTCCGCCACGGATGGATGATCAGCGTCTTCGCGTCGCCGACATTGGCCAGGTGGCTGCACAGCTGCAGGTTGTCGACGACGGCCGAAACCTGGTCTATCGAACCGTCGACGCCGAAGGTCAGGACGCCGCCGAAGCCGTTCTGCAGCGTCTTCTTCGCCAACGCGTGGTCCGGATGCGACTCCAGCCCTGGGTACAGCACCCATTTCACGGCCGGATGGGCTTCCAGCCACCGCGCCAGCGCCAGCGCGTTGCTCGCCGTGCGCTCGCCACGCAGGGGCAGCGTCTCCAATCCCTGGAGGAACAGCCACGCGTTGAACGGCGACATGCACGGCCCCAGGTCTCGCATGGCGTCCATCCGCAGCTTCGCCGCAAGGGCTTTGTGGCCGTACGTCTCCCAGAAGACCATGCCGTGGTATCCCTCCGCCGGCTCGACGAACTCGGGGAACATACTCTGGCCGTTCTTCTTAACCGACCAGTCAAAGTTGCCTCCATCGATGACGATGCCCCCCATGCTCGTCCCATGGCCTCCAATCCACTTGGTGCACGAGTGCGTGACGATGTTCGCGCCCAGCGCCAGCGGCCGACACAGATAGCCGCCCATGCCGAACGTGTTGTCGACGATGAGCGGGATGCCGGCCGCGTGGGCCACGTCCGCAATGGCCCTGATGTCGGGCACGTTGTGCTTCGGGTTCCCGATCGTCTCGACGTAGACGGCGCGCGTGTTGTCGTCAATGGCCGCGGCGATGGCGGCCGGATCCTGGCCCTCGACCCATTTGACGGCGATGTTGAATTTCTTGAGATACACCCGGAACTGGTTGTACGTGCCGCCGTACAGCCACGAGGTCGAGACGAAGTTCTTTCCGGGGCCCATGACGGAGGTTATGGCCATGAACTGGACAGTCGGTCAGCGTATTGACATATATCTAGTAGACCTCGACCTGGACCTGGACCTACCTGAGCAGCATGCCCCGACGCCGTCGCCACAGCGCCCACGCCCCCTTCCAACATGCTCATTCTCGTCTCGAACACCGCGTTGGTCGGGTTGCCCATGCGCGTGTAGACGTAGCCGTCCTTGGCCCAGGCGAACTTGCTCGCTCCGTCGGCGGCATCGGTGAAGTTGTATGCGCAGGTCTGGTAGAGAGGCAGTGCGCGGGAGCCGTTCGTTGGATCAGGCTCTTGGCCGCCGTGGATGGAGATTGTTTCGAATTCGGGGGGTCTGCAGTTGTCAGTATAAACAACATACATAGTCGTGCATGACTATGGGGGGTATACTTGGTGACGTTGAGCAAGCTTCCGGGGATAGGCATGATGAAGATGAAGTTATCGTCAGGTACAGATACGTGAGGCAGGTAACAAGCAGTTATAGTAATAATGATATGATGATAATCAATCTAGGCAGGCAAACTATCTTGTAGAAAATATTGATTGTTTGTCTCCATCAAAAAACAGTCATTCACCATCCAACTCGAGGGATGCTCCTATCTCTCATATATATAGACATCTGCACCCTCCATTTTGTCTCCTCCTCCTGGAAACAAAAACAGAAACAGGAAGGAATCAATCCTTATCAGCAGATCCCATACCCCCTGGACCGCGGCCATTATTGCAATGCAATCCTGTCCTATCATGAGACCAGTATCTCTATCACGTTCGTGTTCGTATCTATCTGCCTCATCTGTCCGTCCGTGAAAGGGAATGATATGCCATTCTGTGATTGCAGTAGATACCGCAGGCGATAGCAGGAGGAGAGAGCAAAGCAAATCCCTGATGAGTCCAAGTCTGTATGCAAATCGTTGTTCTGTAAGTAGATAGAGATATACGGCATGCAGCATGCTGTAGCTTTGTGTACAGTACTGTACAGTCCATGTAACAAGATGTAATTGAACAAACGCCGGAACGAGGCTGTAACGTAATCAACCACCGAGCGACGAATACCACCGAGCGACGAATTTTCCTCCACCCTACCACTTCCTTTTTTCAACGCGTCATTTTATCACCACCACTATCAAAAATGCCTTTATCTCAAGAAAACCGAATTCAAATGGCTATTGCAGCTTATAAAAATCAAAAAGTCAAATCAATACTGAAGGCTGCAGAGTATTTTTGGGGTGCCTGAGGCTACCCTTCGCGCTCGCCTTAAAGGAAGACAACCACGCGCAGAAACACGTGCTAATGGCCATAGATTAAGGCTATTGAAGAGGAAACACTTATTCAGCGATTACTAGAGGCAGATAAACGAGGTTTTCCAATTCGGCCAGAGTTTCTGCGTTCAATGGCACAAATATTACTCCGTGAGCGTCTACAGGATCCTACTGCAGTCCTTGGCATCAACTGGGCTTATAAATTTGTCAAGCGCCATCCTGAGCTGCGTACAGATATATCGAAGGATTACATACCAGCGTGCAAAGCAGGAGGATCCAAGAGTTATAATACCATGGTTTCAAGCTGTACATGCAGCTATTCAGGAACATGGCATACATGAAGATGACATCTGGAATTTTGATGAAACTGGCTTTGCAATGGGGCTCTGCTCAACCTCCAAGGTTATTACTGCAGCAGAACGCAGTGAAAGGCCTCGTACAGTCATCCAGGGAAACCGTGAATGGGTTACAATCATTGAGACTGTGAGCTCAAAGGGGATTCATATACCACCAGTGATTATCTTGAAAGCAGCATCTCAACAGGCTGCTTGGTATCAAGAACCTACACTTTCCAAAGACTGGTGGATTGCAACTAGCGAGAATGGCTGGACAACAGATGAAATAGGCCTTCGCTGGTTGAAAGAGGTGTTTGAACCATATTCCAGACGCTATACAACTGGTGCAAAGCGGTTGCTTATTCTTGATGGCCATAGTAGCCATTTAACTGCAGAGTTTGATACTTTCTGCAAGGAGAATGCAATTGTCTGTCTTTGCATGCCTGCACATGCCTCTCATCTCCTGCAACCACTTGATGTTGGTGTTTTTGGCCCGCTTAAGCGCGCGTACGGAAAACTGCTTGAAAAGAGAATGATTGCTGGCAACAACCATATTGACAAGGAAGACTTTCTATCCCTATATCCATCTGCTCGTGCAGAAGTGTTTACTCCAGACAATATATGCAAAGGCTTTGCAGGAGCTGGACTTAAGCCACTTGATAAAGAGCGGGTTCTTGCAAAGATTACCTTTCAGCTTCGTACGCCAACACCACCAGCTTCAGTTGAAAGTTCAGTCTCCTCTGCTTTCAAACTCCTCAGAATCCTCACCAGCTGGATTACAAGGTTCGCAGCTTGCAAAAAAGCCTTAGTGCAAGAAAGCAAAAGCTTTCTAGCAGCCCAATGTCTCATATTCATCATCTTGAAAAGGCCGCGCAGATGGCAATGAATATGAACCTTCTTCTTCGAGATGAAATTAGGACTCTACGAGCTGAGACTGAGCGGAAAACTCGAAAGAAGGCAAGAAGGCGTGCTATTCTAGGTAATGATACCCTTTTATCTGTACAAGAAGGCCAAAATCGCATTCAGCAGCTTGATACGCAGCTTAATGAGAAGCTTGATGAGCCTACACCTATGCCTCAACGGCGAGCTCCACAACGCTGCAGTGGCTGTGGGACTATTGGACATACCATAAGGAATTGTCCTAATAAATAGCTATATATTCAACTACTAGATAGTCTAATTTAATTGTATTGGTGGTTGAAAAGCTTCAAAATTATAGTGGGTGCGGCGAAAATTCGTCGCTCGGTGGTATTCGTCGCTCGGTGGTTGATTACGTTAATCAACAGAACCAACTAAACTCCGGCACTGGGCATCAAGCAATACATGGAACCAAATCCCGGGACGAAAGATACAGTCGACACAATGATACGTAATTACTGTAACAATGTACTGTACAGTTCAATGTCGAGGCCGGGTTCCAGTTGGGCGTAGGTAGAAAATAGCTCTGTCAAGGCAGAGTGATCAATGAACGCTCTTTAATTAATTAGACTTGTTTTTTTACGGTTCGCTCATACAGTGAAGATGGAATTGCATTAATTCTTGATCCATTGTATTTTTTGCTAAGTCGTAGTATATACAGTCTCGTATAATGGAAGCTGAACAAGCCGATGGTTTCTCAGATTGATAGGACCTGTCTTAAACATGGAGACATGTGTCTGTGACATTGCTAACAATCTAGAAGAGCCACGGTCCTACAGAGGAGTATAAATTAGTGCTCTGTCTGGCAAGATCTCATGCTACTATGGTGCCGTTTACCTCGAATTCCACCCTTCCCCGTCAGCCCCGTGTGTTGCTCCGTCGGCGGGATGTCGAGGATCTGGCTGTGGATGACGTTGATGGCCTGGAGGGCATGATCTTCGCGGACGACGAAGCTGGGAAAAGAAAATCAGTCGTGATATTCATCGTCTTCATCGTCTCCATTTCCTGTGTGTCTCTTTAAGAAAAGACTTACGAAATGTTGACCTGGCTTGCCCCCTGGCTGATCAGGTAGATGTTGATGCCTGCTCGAGCGAGAGTCGTCAGGATCTCAGCTGCATTAACAAGTCAGTAGAACCATCAGAATGAAACAGTGTTGAAAAAAGGACATCGTCGTAATACTAGTACCTCCTATCCCAACCATGTTCCTCATCCGCTGCCCGATGACGGATACGATGGACATTTTCTCGAGGATCGTCACCTAAATACATGCACAGTAATTAGGACACTGCTTCTCTGCGAAGGAATCGCATGGAAGAATACATTTCCCAGTGCTGTCAACGCAGATATCATATCGCCCGTCTTCGTCTCACAGTGGATGGCAAAACTCATCGACTGCTCGCTCGTGCACATCAGGTCGGGCACCACCTGCCTTGCTGCCAGGCAGCGCAGCACTTCGGATAGAAACTGGTACCGCTGGGTCGATCCGTTCGGGACGATGTTAATCACCGTGACCTCGTTTTTACTGGTGATGGCCGTGGGAGTCCGGCGCGACTGGTCGTCTCCGTCGTAGCCGTGGGCGTCCATGAAGGCGCGTCTGTCGGGTGATAGTCTTCTGGCGTTCGCATTCTCAGATGGATAAATCATCGTTCCGGGGCCCTGAGGCGATTTGACGTTTTTGATTCGCAGCGGAATGTTGGCGGATTGGAGGTGTTTCATTGTGAGGGGGTGAATGACCTGTACTCAGCAATTAATCAACTGTGGAATTGCTCCAGGCTACATATGTAAATACGACTCACCTCACTCCCATAGAAGGTCAACTCCATCGCTTCTTCCGGTGTGACCGTCGCCAGCAACCTCGCTGAGGGGACCTTGTTCGGATCCGCCGTGAAGATGCCATCGACCTCCTTCCAGATCTGCAGTTCTTGCGCGTTGACGCCGACAGCACACATGGCTGCGCAGAGATCAGAGTAGCCTCTCCCAACGGTCTGGATGAGAGAGTATGGCATCATGCCGAAGAATCCTGAGCGAGACGACGATCAGAATCACATTTCCGTCCCGACAGAAGGTGGATATATCTATCTATCACCCACCAGGCAGGACACAAATCTTCCCCACATGGCTCAACACCTTCTGTCCGATTTTCTGGGCAAGGCCGTTGTAGAATCCTGGACCAAGCTCGTCATATGCTGTTTTCTGTGCAGACAGATCGCTGCCGTACGTCTCCGAGACGATGTCATCCAGCATGATGAGCGCGGTATCAAAGCCCTAGTTATGATGTGAGGGAAAGGCTGATGGAAGATAGACACATGAGCGGATATACACACCCTTTTTGACAAGGAAGCTGCAACAATTCTCGACGAGAGCTTTTCTCCCGTGCTGATGATGCGATCTCTCGATCGTGGAGATAGTTCCCCGA
Organism: Rasamsonia emersonii CBS 393.64; assembly: GCF_000968595.1. Lineage (NCBI taxonomy): Eukaryota > Fungi > Ascomycota > Eurotiomycetes > Eurotiales > Trichocomaceae > Rasamsonia > Rasamsonia emersonii. The sequence continues at coordinate 60,076 of NW_013563211.1, forward strand.
CTGTCTGTATGCATAGACTCCATTAATGCACTGGCCGGAAAACAAAAAAGGAATAAGAAAGGAAATACAAGATTTGTCATATTTCTCTCACCTTTGCCGCATGCAAAAACCCTCGAATCGCCTCGCAATCAGCCACAATCTCTCGCTCGAGCTGCGTCAGCAGCTCTATATCATCCAGCGACTCAGCCACATTGCCATCAGCAGTCTTTCTCAAAGCCTCCCGTGCAGCAAGCCGATGCTCCTCAATAAGTCGGTCGATGACGTCGTCTAGTACGCTCTCTGATTGCGGCCCCGTTCCCTCAGCCAGAGACGCTGCTTGGAGGAGCAGACTCGTCGTCCCGGTTGATTTGTCCTTGCCCGATCGGGCGGAGCATATCACGGCGATGTTGTTGGTATTGTTCTTGTTCTGGTTTTTGTTCTTGTTGTTGCGCTGTGCCTGTGACTGCACTCCGAGATAGTAGCTAGGAATGATGTCTTCTGTGATAGTGTCGAGGAGCTTTCCGATGCTTGTTCCGCCGAACTTTTGCACGAGCCATGGTAATGACGAGGGCATTGGGGGGAGTCTCGTTTGTTGGTCGTTGAAAATATGGTTATATGGATATGGATGTAATGACAAGTTTGCCCGCGTGTTTGAGCCCTGCTTCCTTCTTGTACACTTTTGCTCTGCTTATTGATTTATTGATTTATTTAGTCATGTACGTTCACCAGCAAGACTAGGAATATATACGGATCCGTACAGTACGGCTGTCTCTCTGCAATCTTCCCATGCTGTTACCGTGGTGGTACCGGATTTAGGGCTAAGGCTGGCATTCTCGTTGCTGTCCTGGTTTTGCTCACACCCAGGCCTGTAAAAGACTCTATCAATTATTAAAAAATGGACTAATTGTCTTGTCTTATCTTTCTTATCATGACAGCATAGCACAGCATCATATCTGAGTCACGGAGATAGTAATAATCTTAGTAGTAGACGACGATCTGGGTTTTGTGCAAATCCTGATAACACAGACGGGAATATTGCGGGATTTCTCTTCTCGTCTGATCTGGTCCCGGGATATGTATGAGATAGGCGACAAGCTTTCGATATCAGACTATTCATCGACTTGACTTATCAGTAAACTAGAATGCTGATCAGTCCATATGGGCTCGCAGAGCGCGGGTCCTCGTAAAAACCGCTGATCCGCTGATTTATTCATTTCCATGGTAGAGATTACCTTCCTGATTGGGTTGCTTCGGTCTGATGAAAGACGTAGAGAGAAGGAAAGAGGTTTAATCACAGTTACTTCAAGATATCTAATGTCGGCTGACAGTGTTTAGGAATTTCGTTTATAGTACCTTTTTTTATTGGTTCTTTCTTTGTAGTTGAGTAAGATCATGGCCTTCATTATCCATTTCTACGTAGGAATAGATCACCCTCTGCCCGCCTACTAATCAATCTGACTCCATCTCCCCAAACACACTGCTCTTCACACGCGGATCCATCCCCACGTCCACAAGAGCCGGCTCCCCCTCGTAAAACTGCGGAAACCTATCCTTCAAGTACCGCGAGATCACCTCGTTCAGCATGTCAAACTCGAGCAGGAACCCGTCGTGGCCGTCCTGCGACGGAACCACAACGAGTTCTGCGTCCGGTATCAGAGCGGCTAATTCCGCCTGCTGCTCGAGCCGGAAGAGTATATCACTCTCCACGCCGATGACGAGCGCTTTGGATGGGAGTGAGCCCAGAATGGTGGACACGACTGTGGAGTCGTCTGCTGCTGCGTCGCATCTTCTCCCCCGTGCCACGTCGTGCAGATCCATCTTGTCAATTAGATGCAGATAGCAGTTTGCGTCGAATCGGCAGAGGAATTTTTCTCCTTGGTATTGGAGGTAGCTCTGGGCGGCGAAGCAGGGCTTTTCGTCTGGACGAGGAGACGGCTTTTTGGTTATAGACTCGCCGTTGGTTACGATGCCACTATTGCCATATGTATATGTCTTTACCTCGGCTGGCTTCCTCCCAAAGCGTCGCTCAAACGAGACAGAACTCCGGTACGTCAGCATCGCCACCTGTCTGGCCGTCGCGAGCCCGGCATAGGGCTGTCCTGCCGGGTCAGGGTTATAATATCCCCCGTGGTAGGCAGGATCAGCGCGAATGCAGTTGCGCTGCACTGCAGACCAGCTAATGCCCCAAGCACTCTGTCGGGCTGCCGTCGCAATTGGGATGATGCTTTTCACGTAACCGGCTGGTGTGCACAGAGGCCACTCGAGCGTGGCCATGCCTCCCATTGAACCGCCGATCACAGCGGCGACTGAGGCGACGCCTAGCGCGTCGAGGACGAGTTTCTGGACGCTGGAAGTAGTCAGTATAGGCAAAAAAAAAAGAAATAGAAATAGAGAGAGAATTATCATGGGATCTCAACGGAGTACTTACCGCACGTCATCTCTGACGGTAGTCTGCGGAAACCCAGGCCCGTACGGAGATCCAGTCTCTGGATTCAGCGTCACCGACGACGCCGATCCATACGGCGAACCCAGCATATTGGCGCAGAAGACGAAGAAACGCGAGATGTCGAGGGCGAGGCCCTGCCGCGGTCCGATGGCAGGCCGCCACCAGTCCTCGATATCGCAGCTGCCGGACAGCGCATGGCAGACGACGATGACGTTGTCGTGGTTGGCGTTCAGCACGCCCCAGGTCTTGAATGCAATGGGGAAAGAATGCAGTTCCTGCCCGGATTCTAGCGTGAAGGACGAGATAAGGGCGTATCGCTGGTCGTGGACGAGGTTGGAGTAGTAATTCGGAGAGGGATTGTAGTCGAGGACTGGATTTCACAAGATCAGCATATTCCATAGTATATATATGTGTATGAAGATGGTGTAAACAGTCCTTACTTTTTGCCATGTTGTGCCGTCAATCATAAATGCTGCCTGTTGTCCGTCGTCCATGATGGTTGACACCAGCACAGACAGCCTCTACACATATACAGAGATAGGACAGCATCCTGTCGTTGGCTATTTTTGATCATACATACAACCGAATAGCAGCACGAGCTGATCCCTGCTGCGATTTTCTTGTTTGTTGTCCCTATCAGCAGATCCCGCTGACTTTCCCCCGGGATCTGACGGCGCAGCGGGGTATGCCACTATCTCGCCAGGGGATGGATTCTAATAGATTGATCGCACGCATTAATTAAAGTATTGCATCCAGCAATCAATTGAATCCCTCTATCAGTCAATCACATGCCGAGCTGAAATGGCAACAACCAGCAGAACTGTCAAAGTGGCCGCCGTGCAGGCCGCTTGCGTCGCGTTCGACCTCGCTGCCAGCCTGCGCAAGCTGGCCCAGCTGACGCGCCAGGCAAAGGATGCCGGGGCTAAACTGGTTGTGTTTCCGTAGGAGATCTCTCCTTTTCGTTTGTTTACTTTCTTTTATCTATTGGCATCATTGCGACTGACTGACTGATTGAAATGAGATAAACACAGAGAAGCCTTCCTCTCTGCTTATCCGTGGGACTACAATTTTGGCGCTTCGATAGGGTCGAGAACGCCAGAAGGTATGTCTCTCTATATATAGATATATCTCTATCTGTTAGTAGTCTAAGGGCATGGATGTGCGTCCGTCCAGGACGGAAATGGTACGCTCGATACTATGACAATGCCGTCGCCGTGCCATCCGCCGAATACCACAAGCTCAGTCTCGTGGCCAAGGAGAATGCCGTCTTTCTTCAGGTTGGCATCGTCGAGAAGGCCGGGGCAACGTTGTATTGCACGACGCTGCTTTTTGCCAGAGACGGGAGTCTCCTGTCCTCTCATCGGAAGGTATTTATTTCATTTACTTCTGTGTTTTCTTCTTCTTTTTTTCTTTTGTTTTTTCTCTTTTTTGGTTCTTGCATTGATAACATCAAGCTCATCCCAACCGCCGCCGAGAGAATCGTCTGGGGCCGCGGAGCCGGCGATGGACTCAACGTTGTAGAGACGGAAATTGGCAAAATCGGCGGTCTGATCTGCTGGGAGAATTATATGCCTGCTGCGAGGCTGGCGCTGTACCAGCAGGGTGTGGAGTAAGTACATACATACAGGAGGATAAGTTGTATTTTCGAACTACATATACTGACTTGTTCAGAATTTATACCGCTCCCAACGCTGATGATCTCCCTGCGTGGATTGCCTCGATGCAGCACATCGCCAAGGAGGGTCGATGCTTCGTCATATCATCGAACCAGTTTCTCAGAGTATGTAAATCCACATACAAACGACATGTTTCAGGGCAATTATTTAATACTTTCTTGTCATAGATCTCCGACTTCCCCGCCGACTATCCCCCGTACAGCGAAAAGCGCCAGGCAGGACAGACAGACCACATCGTCAGCCATGGCGGTTCTTGCATTTGCGGTCCCCTGGGCAATATAATTGCCGGGCCCGTATGGGACAAGGAAGAGATCGTCTATGCGACTCTCGACATGGCGGAGTTGACTGAGGCAAGGGTATGCCCGCACCCTGTCATCTATCCCTTGTACAGCACACTGGGAGTGACGCTGGGACTAATACTTCGATGCCACAGATGGACTTTGACGCTGTGGGAAGCTACGCCAGGCCGGATATCTTGTACGTTGCACTCCTGATTGATGGTACCCTTTGTAAAAGCCATTTTGGATGCGTGAGATTTCTGACCAGATGATCTTTGTAGTGAGTTGAAGGTCAACACGAAACCGGCTTCGAGTGTTACATTTGTCGAAAGCGAGGATTAGGTAGGTAATCTAATCTAATTAGCCACGACATCATATGATATGATAATTCCTGACTATTGTACTAAAATGAATGTGATTGAAATTCCATCTGTTGTTGGAGGGTTTTACCCTTAAAAAGACTAAACAAAAAAAAAGGACTATCTTTTCTTCTTCCTCTGCCAATCTTTCCTGTGTTTCTCATTCATTGGGTTTCTGCGTTGTTCGACTGTGGTAACTTATTTTTTTTGGTCAACTGGAGAAGATAAACCAGCTGATTCATAGTAGTTAGGTAACATCACTTTTCTAGCTAAGTGAAAGATTTCTGGCACTTCTTTATCACCCTTGACACTTCACCTAATCATGGAAATATTGAGCATGAATCTGTCCAACATCGTCCAGGATAACAGTGAACTTCCAGTGCAGCAACCTCTTGCGTCGTGTCGACTCCTGCTTTCGATTATTGTCATTTTGTTTTTTGAAGATATGGTCCCCAGTATCGCACTTATAGCCTGGTTGGACTTTCTGCATGTACCTCCCTAGATTCATGAATGTCATCTTTCTGCATCGCACATATCCCGTCTGGACGGCCTATTGATTCTGAAGAATTGACGAATCCTATCCGCAAACCTAACCGAAGATTTGACCGTGGGCGCCTCTTCAACCTCCTCTGTGGGTGACTTGCCGGGGTTCTGATGCGAGACGGCGGCAGGATTTTGGTTTATATTGTTGATGGTTTCTTTCCCTTTATGGTTCTCCTGCTGCGTAGGTTTGGATCCGGGATTGACTGCCTCTTCCTTCGCAACGTCAGGCTTGTCTGTCCGGTCCTGTTGCGATTTTATTTTCACAACCCCCAACTTCCGCAAGATCTCAACTACCAGAAACAACACAATGTGCCACTCAGAAGGCTCTGCGTTCGCCCGATCCGGTCGGAAACTGGTAAAGCTTTTGCCCTTGGCGGCCCACTTCTCATCGGGATCATCCACCATGCGACGGATGATGGAACGTTTGCTTGCACGATATAGAGTCTTGACGAAAAAGAAACGGCATTCTCCAGATTCGAGACCAGTAAATAGGTAGTAAGGGCGATAAGAACTGCTGTAACGGCAAATGCTGAGGTGCTGTAGCTCTCATTGATGCTCCAGAGAGCGGCGCAGAAACTGAGTGGCAAGTAGAATGTGCTGACATAGGTGAGCAGTTTCAAGTTTTCTCCAAGTCGAGTTGATGCACGGCTCTCGATCACGCTGCTGGCGTTGAACAACTGTTCACCCACAGTATCTGGTCTAGCTCAGTGTGAATATACTGTACTTACCCCCTCCCTTAGAGCAAGTGTCTTGGTGTAAAATGCCTCGAACTGCACACGGTTATCCTTGAGCCGGTTCAGCTGAGTGTTGATGTCCTGCAAGTATACATCAATCTTGCAAAACCTGTCTGCAAGCTATTTGTTGTTCTCCAGATCTACATTTTTCAATTCTACTTGTTCCCATGTTCGGATTACCTGTTCTCGCGCTGCCCAAAAGTCCTCCCACTCCCGTATCGTGTCAGCGATCTCCGTCTTGAATACTTCCAGGCTATCCACTGCCCAGAAGTATTTGCGGGATCTAGAAAATGTATTATCGTCGAACAACAGTGCATCATGCTTATCTGGGTCTAAAATCGGGTTCTCATCATCCAGCATTGATTTGAAGTGAGTTTGGATTTCCTCCCAGGCATTTGCGGCTTTCTGGGGACCATTTGAAATCAGAATCAAAATGGTTGATGCGGGAGTATGATAACAGCCAAACCGCAAATCCATGCCAGATGGGGTGAGGAGAAGAATCGTCCAGTAATTATAATGCAGACGTGCGACAGAGGAGGCATCATTAAACATCGGCACGGTTCTAAATGGTGGAGAAAATGGTAACACGGCCATCGTAAAAGCAGCTTCTTGGATGAACGCCTCCTTCTTGCTACCATACAGTGGGCCTGACTTCCAGGAGGACGTCTTCAGTGCTTCTTTCCGCGCATCTCTTATGATCTGAAACCAGATGATGTGGAACGTTTTCCATCTAGACAGATGGAGATTTCCCGCTCGTTGAGTTCTGCTACAAAAGATATGCGAATTGATTGTCTCCCGAATTATAGGACCCGAGGACTCTGCATTTTGTAGCCGGCCCTGCCGCCAGCAAATTAGGAGACTCCATATCCTTTGTGCATGTTGGAGTCTACGGCGGCTTGTGTTGCCGGATAGTGCAGGGCCCATCACAGACGCAAGTCCTTCAAAACAAACTATTCGGTACCATTGACGACAGTCGCGAGTACTTAACCAAATTGGTCTGCAGATCACGTTTTTTTCGTCTTTCCGATTCTGCTCACGATCAGAACCTTCTTCCCAGCTGCCTGACAGCTCGCATCTTCCAGGACGGATTGCTAAATGGGATTGTTCTGCAAAAAGGGCATGACTTGCAGCCATCCAATACGGAGGCTCCTTTTCCAAGGTCTGGTTTCATCCAAAGTTCCTGTTGTAAGCAAAAGGTTGCAGGTTTCGGTCAAAGTCCCTGACGAAAAAGTACCCGTTCTTCCCATGGAGCTCCTCGAAGAACGCTTTGATTCGTCGAAGATAGTTGTAAATTTTGCCTGAGGCACATTTCACACGTAGCTCGTTTCTTTCAAATGATAGCGGGAGTCTGTCATCCGGAGGGACCGAGTAGAGATCTCCAAGGCACTGCTGCAGCAAATCCCAGTTAACAGTGATACCAGTTGAGGCAATTGGTGTGAGAATGAGGCGTGACGGTGGCATGAAGGCATATGGAACTTTGATTTGTGAGGAGTTTATTAACCTCTCAGAAAATGGAATAGGACACGACATTTCACGATCGTCGATATGGTACAGTTGGCCATTGTGCTCACGCAGTTCCCAGGGAGGTATATAGTCCGGACGGCCAGCAGCGTGATCTGAATTCTGCTTGTCCTGGTATACTGGTGTCCCTGTTCATACCGTCAAGTCAGTGTCACAGGCGCTGTTCACCATGGGAAATGCACATACAGTACTTCCAGTTCCCATCTGCTGTGCCTCTTTGAGGCGGACCATCGGAACTGTTCAAAGGCTCAAGAGATAGAAAATATTTTGACTCAGACTCCTTGGGGTAGAAGGCTACACGACGTCTGAGAAATTCACTCTCTTCCTCTGCCTCCTCATCTGGCAAAGCAGAAACTTGGTTGGACAAGTCGTCATTCCCGCCCTCATGGTTGTTGCTCCTATTCTTGTCATTATCAGCCAGGGAAGGCGAGGTTTTGCGGTCTTCTTTGTCAGGTGCAACTGCCGTCAGGGCTGCAACAAGCTTCTGGAGAACGGCATTCTGCTGCTTCAGTGAGTCCTGGATCTCCGTCAACAGCGAGCCCAGATCGGAAGTTTTGGGTGCTGCACTCATCTTCGAAGCCCGTAGTCTGAAAAAAAAAAGGCATAACATTCGTACTCAAGATGAGCTCAAGGACTGGTTCTTATTATTGACTGCATGACAGCTGCCATGCCCCTCTGAAGGTCTACCCCCTGCATTTGTTGGCAAAGGCCATCAAATGAGATGTTCCAACTTATCAGTTCTTGTAGCAAGGCTGAGCTGCTCCCAATTCTCCTGTGTCACATTGCTCGTGAAACAGCAAAGATCACAACCAGTCCAGTTGTGAATATTACTCGAGTCGACAAGTCACTTATGGATCTGTCTTGAGTTGGTCACTAATAGTGTGGTAGAGTACATGTACCAGATACTTCAACAGGAAGCCTATGAGGAATATTCGATATTGGAGTACGATCTTTGTCTGTTCAGACTGCAACGGTAATATTCTGCGTTGAGAATACGGGAAATGGGTTATTACTCTTTGTGATATTTTTTTCTCAGTTAGTTATCTCCATGATGAGCTATACATCACGATTTTGGTATGAATCATAACCAGGAGTTGATGTCTGCTGTCTGTTCGTTTAGTTTAAACTTTGCTCCAGACATCAAGTTACAACGCTAATCGTAGTTCTTAGTGCGATCAATTGACTTTGCAGATTTTATATGACTTCCTGAAAATGATACGCAGACTACGTAGGTCTCAGAAATATATGGTACTATAGATAGATGTAAGATGTAGATATAGAGCTCTAGCTTGGTGACGGAGAGAATGGGAACATGCCCTAGCCGCTAATGCCTGGATCTGGCCGCTAGGCCAATAAGCTCCGTCGAGACAGCATTACTCAAGATTCTTATTCTTATTTTGCACCGATAGGAATGCAATCTTCAAGCTAGATAGGAACTGTAAAACAGGTTCATTCATTTTGAAATCATTTAAACGACTAATTACAGAAATTCAACCACTTCTTAAGGTGGTCGATCGTTCATCTCGTGTTTTGCACTCATTAAGAGCCTCCCTGCAGTGTACTTTTCCCCTCCTCAATATTCTCACCCTCGGCACCTCTCCCGTGATCGTTGCGGACGGCATCCTCGGCCTGGCGCATGAGCTCATCGGCCTGCTCCCGAGACGGCTGCAGCTTGCGCCTCACATAGATATTGACTACCGGCACCCGCAGCAAGAACGACACGATCTGCTTCTTCAGCGGCAGCGAGCCTGTCTTCGCTTCGTAGAGCATGCATCCGATTACCAGCATGAGGAAAATCCAGTACACGTTGTAGGAGATGACGGAGCCGTACGTGCCCGTGTTCTGCCACCCCAGCACCGCATTGAACACGTCCCATCCGTTGTCGATCTCCGGATTGCAGCAATTGACGTGCCAGACGGTCTGGGTAATGTCGTAGGAACCGGGACCGTCGCCTTCCTCCCCAACATCACTGCCGACCTTTTGGACAAAGGTATTGAATTGAAGGTACCAGATCGCCTTCGAGAACATGCCGGCCGCGATGAGATACAGGACGCTGGTGGAGGCGATCAAGAAGATCTGGATTGACATGGCGTTGCTTCCCCGGTAGATGAGATAGCCCACGGTCAGCCCGGCAATCAGACCGCAGATGACGGGCAGGGGGAATGCAGTCGCGGGCAGGCCCAGAGACACGCCGCCGACAAAGACGACGGCCTCGACGCCCTCTCGCAGGGTGGTGATAAACGGCAGGAAGAACATGACGTATCTGCGCGACCATTCGCCCAGGATGGTCTTGGAAGAGCGGGAGTGGCTACGCTCAGCGAGGGCCTTGGCGATCTTGACCTTCCACTTTTCTTTCGTCTTGTTGATCCGCAGCAGAGCCAGACCCATGACGGTGATAATGACTGTAGCAATCAGGTAGAAAATGCCCTCCCAGAGGTCCTCAGACTGCGACCAGATATCCCTGCCCAGGCCGTAGAAGACACCGATGAAGGCGCCGCCGATGACCAGGCAGATGAACACACCACTGAGGGAGCCCACCCAGACCTGTCGTACCAGGCGTTTATAGACCTTCTGGTCCTGGTCGGGCTGGCCGAGGCATTGTTTCAGGAAGGAGAGCAGGACAGAGACGACAATGACGGCCTCGAGGACCTCGCGAAAGACGATGAAGAAGATCTGGACGGCGAAGACGTTGGCCATGGCGGGCAGTATTGGATCAGGGCCACTGCTCACGAGGCAGATGGACTTCGGGCAGGACGCGGGCAGGCCAGCAGGTAAATAAAGACGTGGTCGACCCGCGTGGGGAGACGAGCTGCTCGCCTGGGATGGGCATCGCTCCTGCCTCGGTAGGCAGGTCGCAACTCGCACCTGCCCTCTCGTGGGTTTTTGTCTGCATGGTCTCCACCCCTGCAGCTGCTGGCCAATGGATCGTCACGGCGGCTCCACCGGCCGGCGCGTGATTGGCGGTGTGTGGGTGGAGCCGCGCGATTATCAGATTAGATGCTTCTTGATTGATAACTGCGTCCCGTCGGGCCCCGATATCGCTGCAAAAAAATCCCGCGAGGAAGCAGCGACCGGCTGTGCGGCAGTCGGGTGCGACCTGCCAGAACGGGGTTTGCGGAGCAAAACTACCAGCATGGGGATTGCATTCGTCAATTCGTTCAGCCTGGACGGTCGTCATGCCTGTCATGTCGATGTGCGGGTTCAATGCCATCGCCAAGAGCGCTGGTGGGATCTGATAATTTTCCTTGGTCGCTTAAAGTTATCTGATCCTGCGGCCGGACGCCGTGTGTTCGGAAGAACAATAGCGCTGTGACCTCCTCCAGCACGCTCTACACTGGTCTGGTGGGTCGGACGATCGCCGAATAATGGGGGGAAAAAAAATCTTGGATAGTGCTGAATGAAGCGGAAAAAATCTTAAGACAGCCGCTGTCAGCGCTGCCATTGCTGTCGCCCCACGGCCCCTCGTCGCCTCGTGTTTCCCTGCGGACGCATCTGATCCGATTGTCATTACCAGGCATGCCCTCGTCTAACCATCACCACAGCCGGTGAATATTGACCTTCCTCAACTGTCCTAGCCAGAACTTTCCTTTCTCGCGCTGCAGACTCCGTTCTGTCATGTCGTCAATCGCTTAATAGCCCCCTCAGCCGCCCTATCTCCTCGCAGACTGCCGCATTCCTGATCCCAATCTCTCTCGTCTTGATCAGCAGTCTCCTGCGAAATGGCACTGCTCCTCCGGAGTGTCCTTTTCGCGCTGGCGGTCCTGCTGGTCGCCTGCCACGCGAAGACAGTCACCTACGATTTCAATGTCACCTGGGTCACCGCCAACCCTGATGGCTTGCAGCCGCGAAAAGTCGTTGGCATCAACGGCCAGTGGCCGCTGCCGGTCATCGAGGTCGACAAAGGCGACCGCCTGGTGGTGAACATGTACAATGGGCTGGGCGACAAGAGCGCCAGCATCCACTTCCACGGCATGTACCAGAACGGCACCAACGAGATGGACGGTCCGTCGATGGTGACCCAGTGTCCCATCCCGCCTGGCGCCAGCTTCACCTACAACTTCACCGTCGACCAGAACGGCACCTACTGGTACCACTGCCACACCGACTACTGCTATCCTGACGGCTATCGCCAGGCCCTGATCGTCCACGACCCGGACGCCTATTTCCGGGACGAGTACGAGGAAGAGTTTGTGGTGACACTGTCGGACTGGTACCACGATCTGGTCGAGGACATCGCGCCCAGCTACCTGTCGCTGTACAACCCGACGGGCGCTGAGCCCATCCCGAACTCGTTCCTGTTCAACGACACCCTCAACTCGAGTCTCCCCGTCAAGCCTAACACGACGTACCTGATCCGGCTGATCAATATCGGCGCATTTGTGGCCCAGTACTTCTACATCGAGGACCACACGTTCCGCATCGTCGAGATCGACGGCGTCTACACGGAGCCGGCCGAAGCGGACACGCTCTACATCGCCGCGGCCCAGCGCTACTCCATTCTGCTGACGACGAAGAACACGACAGACCGGAACTATGCCATCGTTACTGTCGCTGACTCGGTGTTGCTGGACACGATTCCGCCGGACCTGCAGCTCAACAACACCAACTGGCTGGAGTACAACGCGGACGCGCCACACCTGCCAGCGAACATCACAGTCGACCAGGCGCAGGACCTGGTCCCGTTTGACGACATTACGCTGGTGCCATCCGACCACATGCCGCTGCTGCCGGAGCCGGACTACGAGATCAACGTGACGGTGTACATGAACAACATGCTGAACGGGGTCAACTACGCGTTCCTGAACAACATCACCTACACGAAGCCGAAAGTGCCGACGCTCTACACGGTCATGTCGGCGGGCGAGCTGGCGACCAACGAGGAGGTGTACGGCGAGTACACGCATCCGGTCGTGCTCAAGCACAACGACGTCGTGCAGGTGGTGCTGAACAACGGCGACACGGGCTCGCACCCGTTCCACCTGCACGGGCACAACTTCCAGGTCATTGACCGCGCTCCGTCGTACGGGCCGTCGTTCTACGACTATCTGAACGGGGACCCGGTGCCGTACGACCCGAACAACCACTCCGCATTCCCGGCCATGCCAGCGAGACGAGATACGTTTGTGCTGCCGCCGCAGGGGTACTTTGTCATACGGTTTGTGGCAGACAACCCGGGAGTGTGGTTCTTCCACTGCCATATCGACTGGCACCTGGCGGCGGGACTGGGGATGCTGATGATCGAGGCGCCAACGCAGATGCAGCAGCGGTTGTCGATCCCGCAGCAGCATTACGATGCGTGTCGGGCAGCTGGAGTGGCGTATGAGGGGAATGCAGCCGGAAACACGAAAGACCTGCTGGACCTGAGCGGGCAGAACGTGCAGCAGCCGCCGTTGCCGGATGGGTTCACGGGAAGGGGGATCGCCGCGCTGGTGTTTTCCATCATCACTGCTCTGTTGGGTATTGCGACTATCGTTGTGTACGGGTTGACAGACCTGCAGTACAAGCAGAAGCCTGACAAAGCTGACAAGCCAGCTGACAAACCCGATGCGCCAGCTGAGACGGAGAAGGAAATCCCCAAAGGCAGCAATATTAACGAAAATGAGAAATAGAAATCCTTTTTCCATTGCTTTGAATCGCTATGTATATGCCAACGAGTAATATGATTTTTTTTAAAAAAAAAAACTGTTTTTATTGACACAAATTCACTGATGAATGAATGATCATCCATCCTGTAAACAAATCCCTGAATACATATCTTCTGTGGAAGCAAACTAGCTATTCTAAGCGCCTCGATGTGATATATCAGATTGATACTGTAGTCACCGTATCTTTTCAACCACCAGCTACGTAGACAAAAAACCAAAAAGTAGGAATGATTTTGCGCGTAGACCTTTTAGTACTGTTCTAAAGGATATATGTATGTGCCCCCTGCCATGCATGAAATATAAATATAGATATGTCGTTTCCAGAGAAGATCCTTCTTGCCCATCTCATCATCGTATGTTAATACACACATATAACTTAGCCTTATTATCTACTCTCCTTGTCATCTCTCTCTCTTTTATTTTTTTTTCCCATTCTGATGAACAAGGGAGCGTGCAATGCACTATATAGGTTGAATACTGGCATCTTTTTACTAATTAATTAGTAACTAGCTGGCTTGTTTAGCCAGCCCTAACCAGGAGAAGGAGAAAAGAAGAAATTTTTTTTTGGTTCACCTTCAGAAGTTTCTTTCTTTCTCTCTCATCTCATCTGAATTTTAAACTGTGTTAATTAATTATTTAATACATAAGATTATCCTGGCTGCTATGTACTGCCCATAATTAGGTAATTAATGCTCTGCACAATGTAACCTATATTAGGTAGTTATTGCTTTCTAACAACAGACGGACGACCTAAATTTCTGTGCTATTATTAGCACTGTGTCACGTCGATGTTGACGTTGTCAATTGAATCGTGACCTAAATACTATACTTTAGTTCTAGTTAAGAATGCTTTTCATCAATCAGTCAAACCTAGCTAGCTAGCTAGCTAGTAGGTAGGAAGAGGTAAGGTATGAGAATGATGCATGTACTCAATATAACTTAAATCTTGATATAACTACTGCTGCGGAACTGGTTAGTTATCTGGTAGATCCTGCAGGATTCTGTATTTATTTATTGTTATTATATTCTCTTGGGCAAGGACTGGTGACTACTGTCGTATTGTCTAGTGTTTGCCTAGTAGGTAGAAAAAAAAATGCAGTACCTGCAGTATATATCTACCTTCTAGAACTAGTTTCTCCAGTTTTTTTTTCTCTTTCTTAATCCAGAATATATTCAAGATAAACAGGTAGTTAGTTAGTTACGCAGGCAGACAGCTAGCTCTTATCCTATCCTATCGTCTCATCGAACCACGCCTCTTTTTTAGTCTCGACCAGTTACGTCAGAGCGGCGTCGTACGTATATCCCTACCTATGTAGATACTAGGTAGCTACTGTAGGTACCTCCTGGTAGGTACCTTAGGTAGGTAATTCTCATCCTGACGTCTCTCTGACCTAACCTAACCACCTAGGAAGTACGGTACTGTGGCAGTGGCTGTGACAGTGGCGGTGGCATAATAATGTCCATACATACATACATACATAGAATCAAGCATATCAACCATACCGCATGACCTATCTACCATATAGCTAGAAGCATATTTTATTTCCCTTCCCCTATAAATCTGCATAAATCTACCTGTACATACATATCGTGCTTCGCACTTATTATATATACACCATCACAGGCAAAATGAACAAATCCTCCACCCTCCAATTCCGCGGACGCCTGCACGACCGCGCCCGCAAAGGCGAGCGCTTGACGGACGAGGAAATCGGCGAGATCACGCGTGAGAGCGCCGAGTTGGCGGGCGCGGATTCCGGTAGCTGTAACCAACCATTCAACCCTTCAACCCTTCTTTCTCCTTAGGAGATAATAGTTCAGTTTTACTGATATGTTTATGTTTGTGTGTGTGCCAGGGCCCACAGAAGAAGTCAACCCGCAACAGGCGCAGTGGGCTACGCAGGCGGATCAGATCCTTAGCAAGCCGGCGAATAGGATTAGTCGGGTGGATGCTAGTGAGTTGCATTCGAAGGAGGTCAGCCATCCAGTATTCCTGCATATGCTATATGGTTGTATTGGGGGTGATGCTGACTGGTTTGGTTGGCTGCAGGCACGCGCTTTTGAGAACCTCCCTGCTCAGGGATCTGTCGCGTCGCATGTGCAGTCTGTGGCGGATAGGAATGAGCGATAGATGGGATGTACCAGAGAGATGGAGAGAAGGTGATGAGTGTCCACGTATGTACGTACTAGTACGAGGACGAGTGCTTGTGTAGGTAGGTAGTAGGTATATAGTGAATGACGTGATGATTGATGAGCGTATCTAAGATAGTATCTATAGTGTCGATTCTAGCAACATATGTCTTCTTGATAGCAATAGTATTGTTTTGATGTTTCTGTGGGATAGAGTACTATTTTTTTATATAAAGAGGGGGAAAGTAAATGAAATGGGATGGATGCTTAATCTAGGATCGGCCAAATGGGAATATAGAAAATGGAAATGGGAATGGAATGGAAATAGGGAAATGGGAAATAGGAAATTATACTCAATAATAACCTCGACAGCATATGATGACATATACCTATTAAGTACATATGTAGTAACTAAACAAACCAGACAGAAGAATAGATAGAAGAATAGATAGAAGGATAGATAGAGAGAGAGAGATTAATTTCTGAGTGATTGCAGTATTGCTGCTGTTTCAAGTATTTAATATCGTTTTTGTTCTTGTCAAGCATCATCATTCGTCCACCTCACATTGGTGATTCTGATCCCTCACCACATACATCTCAACTGAACTAACTCAACTCTTACTATTTCATTTTCCCTCTTATCTTACGAAAAGAATGACCGAAAAAAAAAGGAAAAAAGGAAAAAAAAGTCACTTCAGGCGATTGATGTTCCCATCAATAATATTATATTCTTCTTCTAGCAACAAAAAAACTAGCGACTCATTCATTCTGGGATAAATAAATCAACAGATAAATAGGCAGACAGATAGTTATTAAGTACAAGTGATGAAAGTGATAATTAGAGACATGCTTGTCCTTCCTTCCTTCCTTCCTTCCTCTAGATCCTTTTAAACAAAAAACACATCACATAGTGAGATATAATGGCGATGCCTTAAAAAAACCCTCAATTAATCTCACTACGTCTACTCTTTCAGTTCCTCGTTTTTTTTTTTTTGTAGATTTAATGGATAATCTAATAATTAGTATTTATTGTCTTTCTTTTTTTTTAACCGGGTAATCACAAAGAAATGCTCCTCCAGTCTGCTCGACGATGCCTGCAGGTCCTGCAGGAACAAGCCGTGTGTTAAGAGCACATACTATATACAGAGGATTATTTATTCGTCTCCACGAGCTAGGAAGATTTTTGTAAATAAAATCAATAATGAGAACATGATGGACAGCTTGGTATCTATTAATTAATCTATTAGATGCCGATGCCGTGAGGAGGAGATGATTTCTTCCACCTAGTATTTTTACTACTTGTTTCCACTAGGAAAATGAAAAATGAAAATAAATAGGAAGAAGGGAGAAAGGTATTCTCTTTTCATTCTCATGGCACGTATCATCATCATTATTCTTGTTATTATTGTTAATTTTCTTCTCCCGATGAAGTCCACTAAAATG
The DNA here is from genome assembly GCF_000968595.1 of Rasamsonia emersonii CBS 393.64. NCBI lineage: Eukaryota > Fungi > Ascomycota > Eurotiomycetes > Eurotiales > Trichocomaceae > Rasamsonia > Rasamsonia emersonii. The sequence continues at coordinate 76,830 of NW_013563211.1, forward strand.
CCCACGGAGAAGCAGACACTATTTATTATAAAATAAAGATATTCTCTCCTAATTGATGAGTCTGCGGCTGGTAGCTACAGAGAAATGCAGTTCTTGCTATACATAGCATAGCATACCTAGCATACATAGTATACATAGTATACATAGTGTAGTGTATCTTCCTGCATGAGCAGGCATACATACATAGATAGATGTATTGATAGGAATTGAATGAATCCTTGATAGTTGTAATGTATGTACATACAAGGACAAGGAGAGCATAGACAGTGAGTAGACAGGATACCTTAGTACTCTCTTTCTCAGTCTGTTCATCAGTTTTTATTAACGTCATTCCAGAGGCATATATATGCCTACGGGGCTCTTCCTCTCGGTGTACTGTACAGAGTGATGGTATTACCTAGCTAAACATCTGGCTATATCCTGGTCATAATATTCTTGTTTATCTAAGTAGTCTCTTCACCTTCCTGGCTGTTGCGCTCCTCCTTCCCCAGACTCAACACCTCATACCGACACAGCATCTCGCATAGTGCCATGCTGCCTTGTTCTTGCTCTTGCTCCTGCTCCGACGTCGTGTCTGCCTGCGACTCCTCGTCTGTACCAGAGTCTCCTTCTGATTTTCCTGCCGACCCGCCGGATTCTCTAGCAGACGCGCCCGATTCTCGTCTTTCTGACGCCGCGCTCTCCTCCTCCTCCGTATCGTCCGACTGATCGTCATCCCGCAGTATCTCCTTCAGCTCCTCCGGTAGCTGGGACCGGGATAGCCGACGAGTCCCCCGCTTGCCGTCCCTGGTCATGGCCTGCTGCATCGACTGCTTGAAGATGGACCGCACCTCCTGCCCTAGCGCTGACCGGCCCGTGATGACCGAGAACGCAGACGCCAGCGCGACAAAGTCCGGGTCGAAAGGGTCGAATGTCGTGTCTGGCTCCTTCTCGCGGTCCTGGTCCCGCTCCCGATCCCCGCGCTGCTGCTGATGCTCCAGCAGCACGAACAGCGCTAGGTTGACTGCGTACAGCGCGAAGATGTGCGACCGGCTCATGCCGTACTCGTGCTGGTGGATCCGCACCAGCTGAGCGATTGCGCGCGCCGATGACACCCCGATCGATGTCGCTTCCGAACTGTCCATCATCCGCTCCTTCTGCTTCTCCTGCGTCTGCGTCTGCGTCTGCGTCTTGGGAGGATGCCGGAGGCCCCGCGGGCAGATGAACATGCTGATCAGGGTGGTATAATACCGTATACTACGCTTGTTAGTCTAGTCTCTTAGGACGGTGCCATGGTAGGCATATGACGACAGATAAAAAGTAATGCAATGGTGGAAAGGAGGGCATACTGAAGCAGGAGAATATGTGCTGCCGGCTTGTGAGACAGATCAAACTCGCTCGGCAGGCGATCATGCCACTCTTTCAAGCTCCGGTACAACGAATCGACCGTCTGCGAGAGCTGCTCCTTCTCGTCCAGCGCTTCGTCGTCGACAAACAGCTTGCGAGAGACTTCGCTCGCCATCTCGCTGAGTGTGCAGGCTTCGTCAAAGTACGTACTGTAGTATGCCGGCCGGGGAGGCCTGTTCATCGGATAGGGGATCCACGGCGCGGTGTCGTCTTCGAGCGGCGGCCGTCGTAACCGCTTCAGACGGACGTGCTTGATGCGGCTAGGCTTGAGAAACCCTGTATGGGCCACCCTGCGATCCTTAGCAACGAGACAGGTTGTGGCGCGCGCTGCAGAGCTTACGTATCCACCTGGTACAAACCCCAGACCGTCCTGGTGGTCGAAGTCGCGAGGTCCGCAGACTGCTCGGTGAGATCAATTCGGGTATCATCATCACCGACGTAGCCGAGACTCGTCGCGATGTCTATGGCTTTGTTGAGCATGGCGTAGCCCAGGTCATCTTTCCCGGACATGGAGTACCTAGATAAGTCAGTAGCAGTCCGGCACGACGAAAAGAACGGTCTCTCTATATTTCGTCTCACCTGTCGTAAAGAAGCAATGACCCCTGCAGAGTCGCCAATTTCACCTTGTCGCGCTCATCATGCCACAACCTCTCAGCTTCCTTGAGAAAGTCCGCTCCTTTCGTAGTCACATCTCCCGGAACAGCGTATGCTTCGGAGAACTCGGAGAAATGCTGTCTGAACGATCAGCTACAGTCTTGTTAAGAAGGGTCAGATGATTGGCAAGCTTACACACGCATTAGCCAAAATGGCATTCACCAGAAAAGAGGAACAAAACTCCGAGTCGAGCCTGCCGGCCATCATATGCTTGACAAACACATCGCGATCTAGAAACGCGTAAAACGGATAGTCCCAGGTAAAGTACAGCGACATCAGATGCGACACAAAGTCGTCGTCGTCGGTGACTTTGGTCCACGGCTTCGCGGGCACCCGGATGGGCGTCGTGTCGCAGAGAAAGTTGACGTCCATGACCTTGCGGCGGAAAGACGGCGTCGGGCCCTGCAGGTTGGCCCGTCGGCGTAGCTCCTTGAGCCGCACGGTCGTCTCGCGCTTCAGCTCGCCCGGAGGCGTCCTCGCCTGGATGTCGGCCAGGGTCTCGTCGATGAAGAGCCGGATCTCCTCGGGCGTCGCGTCGTTGCGGATGATCTCCAGCAGCTTCTGCGCGCGGGCCTCCTCCGCCGAGCGGATGAGTTTGAACAGGTCATTCAGCATGTCGCGATGATACTCCAGTTCCTCGGCCGTCCGTTTGGCGGCCACCCGCCGACGCTGGTCGAGCGACTCGTCGAAGATGCATTCACGATGCAGAGCGCGACAGTTGTCGCACGGAGGAACTCCCGAGCACTACGCGAGCGGTTAGCATGGCATTCTTCCACCGAATAGATCTCAAGCAAAGGTGACTCGCCTTACGTTTGGACTTCTTGCACGCCAGACAGGCAGTCGAGACCCTCTTTTTCCAACCAGGCGTCAGGTTCTTGCTTGGGGGACTTCCAGGAGGCCCGCCAACAGGCACGGACGGGCCCGGTGCAATGGGGCGGTAGTGCATGGGATCACTCATGTTGCCTTAGCCTCGACGCTCGAGATCGGCATCGTGCAAGGTACAGAAGGGTTCGAAAACATTGTCCAGACGGAATTCCGCTGTGTCTGCCTGCAGTGGCGGATCGCAGAGCACGACGCCATGACAGGAACTGGACAATCTGGTTACCCTTTGCCACTATCAGCTGCGTTAGATGACATGACGTAGTGATGGCATGACGTTGGTTTGATCTCAGCACGTTGGTTCCGGGGTTGCAATCCACGTCGCATGTTGATATCGCCGTACGATATATAGAGACGATCCACGGTGGATCCGATCTGCGGGTGACAATCCCGTCGACGCGCCACGCGGGTGATGCCTCAGGCAGAAACAACATTGCTTTTTGTCACTATTCCACTAGATCGTACACGACATGCGGAGATGCAGTCCTCCTGCATTCTTGGCGCCGAGATAAATCTAGAAATGACAGAGTCCAGGATCTTCGAGGGACACGTTAGGATGAGCTACTTCACTACGGATGCGATACAGCGGACAAGGCGTCTCTTCTGCTGACACGGCCAAAAAAAAAAACAACTGCTAAAACCGATGAATTGTATGATTAGAAACTGTTACCCTAAGCCTGAAGCTGTATGTAACAATAAGTCTGCGCTCCCCGGCGAGCTGCCCACAAATTCTCGCACTTTTTCTAGGAGGACGAGATCTCCCGGTCGAGATTATCCACCACGGCTCAATTCACCCTCTAAACCGTCTATACACATTACCAGTCACTCGCAAGTGTTTGACCAAGACAGAAGAAATAGCGAAAGGGCACGAATTAAAAGTTCAAGGTGGTAAAACCGAATAAAGGGCGTGGTTGCAACCACGGTAAAAGAAGGGAAAAAAAAAGAAAAAGAAATATTCCTCCCCACGTTTAGTGTTCCAAGATTCTCAGACTGCCCTGGACGACACAGTTCTCCAGCACCGATCCCGGCGGAATGTCGATCGTGCTGCCCTCGGACGCCACGATGATGACAGTGCCCTTGAGCGTCACGTTGCGACCCAGGTTGACCGCACCCGTAATGGTGAGGTGGTCGAGCTCCGCAATGCGCGGGATGCTGGGAATGCGCTTCTGGAAGTCCGACACCTTCTTGAAGTCCGAACCCAGCTTGATGATGGGCGCCCCACCGAAACGGTTGGGGTCCATGACCAGCTGGCCGTGCTGCAGGCTGTAGAGGTCCGACTTGACCAGCATGAGGTCGGAGCAAGTCTTGACCGGCAAGAAGCGGCGACGCGGCACGTTGACACCGTGCGCGTTGCGGAAGTGACGGATGGCGGCGCCGACCGCGGTCTCCAGCTGGATGATGGAGATGTCGGCCTCGCCCTTCTTGTCGGCCGGAATCGACTTCTCGTTGGGGATGATCTCCATCTCGAGCTCGTTCTCCTCGACGACCCGCTTGATCGCGCGCAGGTTCATCCAAATGTTATTGGTGTTGAAGTACTTGAACTTCTTGATCGACTTGAACTCGTTCACGTGCTCCTTGGGCACCTGGGCGATCTCCAGCAGGCGCACCTTGCCGTCGTAGTCAATGATGGTACCACCCTTGACGTCGGCCTTGGTCTTGTCGGTCAGCTCCATGATGTACTCCGCCTTGGATTCCACCATGTGCTGCAGGATCTTCAGGTCGACCACGGCACCCAGGTTGTCCGCGTTGGACAGGAAAATAATCTCGATACCACGGTCGAGCAGCTTGTCGAGGGTGCCCGAGTTGTACAGGGACTCAAAGACGTCACCGTGGCCGGGCGGGTACCAGTCCGAGATGGGAGAGCTGAAGCTCTTGGGGGCGGGGAGCAAGGAGTCCTTGAGGACACGGGGGTAGCGGGACTGGTTGAAGGTGATGATGTCGACGTTGTGGCCCTCGTACTTCTTGATAATGTTCTGAGTGTCGGCATCGGTGTTGAACGAGTTCATCAGGACGAAGGGCACGTTGACATTGTAGGTGCGGTTGAGGTATTCGATCTGGCGGACGGACAAGTCCAGGAAAGACATGCCCTCGCGGACTTCAATGACGGACTTGGGACCGACACAACCCATGGAGGTACCCAAACCACCGTTCAGCTTCAGAACAGCGAGCTTGTTAAGGAACTCGACCGAAGCAGAGTTGTCCAGGTCATTGTAGTCGACCACCTGTTCGGGATTCGGGGGAGCGATGCGGTCCCAGTTGACGACGTTGCCCTTGGCGCGGTCATTGAGGTAACGGCGGAAGAGAGCAAAGAAGTTGTCCATCTCAGCCTCAAATCGCTTGCGGTCATTGGGATCCGGGACGGTCTCCACGAGCTTGTTCAGCGCATTGCGCATCTGCGAGGCAGCGACGCTGGTGGAGGCATTCTCGAACGCCTGTGCGGGGGAGGAAACTATCAGCATGTTGCTTTGATTGGCACAGTTGCTCAAATGTATGTAGCTAGGAAGACAATGAAACCACACGATCGAATGGTGGTCAAAAAGAGAAATCTTCAATAACGCGTCCTTCACGGTTGCATGTGAATGTTCAGTCGCGTGGAGGGTGGGCAGGTCACGATTTCTCGCTAACCCACCACACCGCGACCGAACTGGTAAACAAACAGCAATGCCAGACAAAGCAAACAGTGTTGTTGCAAGACACTAGCGCCGTCCCCCCCCCCCCTGACTTGCACTCACCATGTGAGACTGGGATTTTCCATGGTGCCTGCGCTCTGCGGTCGCATCACCGTTGGAGCCATCGTTCGGGGCTCGCAGGTGGGTGGGAATTGCTCTGGAGGCCATGGTAGCAGGGTTGCGATCCTCCCACAAGAGTCAGGCAGCCGAGAGACGATCACGAAGGAGAAGAGAAACTGGGCAAGAAGCGGTGAAGGTCGAAACTGCTCACCACGACAGACTCAGTCAGCGAAAAGCGACAAAAGGGAATTCCAGCGGTGGACAGGTGGTTGATTGAGGACAGTTTGCGGCCGCCGAAGGAAAGGAGGGAGAAAACAGCCGACGGGAGGAATCTTGGGAAGCTTGGGCAATGACCGCATGGTGAGGAGAGGGGCTCCGACTTGCCACGCTGGAAGCTGTCCATCCCGAGCGGCCAGTCGCCCAAGCGATTTCCCGGCGATCAATTCGCAGCTGGGGAGGAGAGGAGAGGCACTTACAGGGCTGGACAATGCAAATCAGCAGGAGGAGAAGGTATACGCAGTACAGCACACAGGAGGACGAGAGACGGAGGAGGGAGCCCCTAGGTTTTGTAGGAGGCAGCTGGCAGAAATAAGTTTCTCCAGGAGCTTGGGCTGCGACCTTAGCAGTCTCCTATTACTACTCGGAGCACAGGAAGGAGTGGAGGGGTGGACCAGCGGTGCGCGGGAAGGCGCAACGACTCGACACACGAACGGCAGCTACGACTCGCGGCCGAGTCACCTGCCGCCGCAGCGTATATAGACGCCCATAGTCGTGCGCTCCATGTCTCCTGGACGCTGCTCCTCCAGCACTGCTGGGCCTGCTGCTGCGATGATTTGTTACGGTGCGGTCCCCAGGGTGCCAGGCAACTCCACCTGCATCCTCTCCTGCCTATTATTAGCAGCAGGATGCGACCGCCGCGATCGTCGGACAGCTCTATTCGTGAATAGTAACTGAACAGCCTGTCCATGGTCCAGCGCACCGTTGGCAACGTTGCTGCTCGAGATGCTGCCATATCGATGGTGCATCTCGACCGCTGCTAGCATGTCCAAATCAATCGGCCTTATCGACCAGACGTGAAACACGAGCGCATGCCAGCTCTTCCTCCCTCGCAGCCCCTTTTCGTGCTCTCCAGACTGCCCCGAAGCCACGGCTCCACCCGGCCATTCTCGACCTTCTACGTGGCCGGCCTGCGATTCGCCCGCTGCCACGCTTCGACCCACGTTCGCCCGTCCCGCCCCGCTGATTGGCCAGCTCCACGGCCCTCCCGCCTGCACCGCCTTCTCCGGCGTGAAAATGCCGCTTCCTCAGATGTCGAAGGTCGCAGTCGCTGCTCGCTCAACGCTGGCTGCTTCGTCTGGTTTTTTTTTTTACGTGGGTGGCGGCTGCCTTAGGGCACGCTCGGTCCGATATCTTCCTGCCCTGGAGCACCCGATTTCTTGGCAGGACCTGTGGCTGACCACAGCCATGGGAGAGGCTGCTGCCATCGATTGCTAGGCTTGGTTTCTAATTATAGCGCTGGACAGCTGCTCCGTGGTTGACCAGCTTTCAACGATGCTCGACCATTCGCGACGGTAATTTCCACAGGATTCTGCTCTGCCAGGGTCGAGAAACTGTTTCAGTTGCCTCAGTCAATAGTATTGTTCTTGACAGCGTTGTGGCGCTGACCGCTGTCTTGACTATACTGCATGGGTGAGGTGTCCTGCAAAGGAGAGGCCTGCCACGTGCCAATGATCTTCTTTTAACAGCCTCTCTTTCTCCCGCGTTTGCAGCTTGAGTCGAGCCACGTTCTGCCTGATTCAGGAGCGAAATAACCATAATCCTCAGGCAAGCAGCCAACAGTAATACTATCAGTAAAAGATCACCCACAACGGAAGGAGGACTTTGTCTGTACTGTACAGTTCTCTTGAAAAATACCATACTTCTAGAAGCCAGGGCCATCCAGATCGGGTCTGGTGGCGGCTTGCCAAGATCTCCTGACACCGCAATTCTTCCCCGTTCCAAAAAGGGACTTTTTATAACCTGGTTTCAGCTGTCAATGGAGGGCGGAGCTTGCCAACAGACTATAAGAAGTCAGGACGTAGTAGATGCTACACGTTACTATTATTATAAGACAGCTAGGATATACTCCGTACGGGGAGATACTATTATTACCCCCAGTACGGAGGAGCATAGATCTTTACAGTAAAAAGGGGGATTGATCAGGTGGGCTCTCAAAAGCATAAAAAAAGCCGCAGGTGCATTGTTACCAATCACCCTGAAATGCAATGCAAAGAATAGTCGATTTCTTACGAATGTGTCTGTCTGTTTTTACTCAAAAAAAAAAGTTCACCCTGAAGAGTGAAAGGAAAAATATAAACTGCAGTGAATTGATGAACCCTGACAACTGTCTATCTACCTGCTAAGTATATAATAGGTTCATCCGTATAAATTAAAGAAACAGCATCAATTTCGTCAGTCTTGCATCTCTGCCTTTTGCTTTTGAGAATGGCTGGCTACTTTTTGAATTTCGAACCTGCTCGACTATTAACTAACAAGACTTTGAAAAAAAAAAAGAAAGAGAGAGAGAGAGGGAGAATTCCACGCTTAAGGCTTCAGCAAAATCTTGATCGAAATTGAATGGTGCCTGTGAACTATACTCAAGACTTCTTTTGTTATTATTATTTCTGAATGTCCGTAAATGAATGCCGTTACTGGAAATCTCGACTCCAGAGTATGTATGTACAGAGTACTACGTACAGTACATAGGTACCAAGAATATGAATCCACCCTATTGACTTCCTTCCTTTTTTCGGGCTGAATAGATCTCACGACTCAGCTTACGCGGGCGAGTCACAGTCTGCGAGTCAGCTGACTACAGCATCGACCAACCTCATCATCCGAGAAAGTAGGACACGAGCTGAAAAAGCCTTTGCAGACTTCACCTCATAATATTACAGCATTCAGAAAGAGGGATTCAACGCCTGGCAGTGCTGTACGGTTTGACTCATGTCACAACACTCTGACATATTCAAGTCAATTATCAATCTATTTGCAATCACAAACACTACAGTATGGCAGGACTAATTATAGACAAGATGAGGCTGCCTGCCTGTTTCCCTGCTATAAAATGTCCTGTCTGTTGTCACAGGGCGACATTCTATCACCAACCACGTCTATTCTAAAAGAATAGTATATACTTCATTACTTAGTTCTATCCAGTCTTTCACCATGTCAGCTCCTCGTAAATACCAGCCTGGCCATAATCAGGACTATTATGGCCAAGGCGGACAGCCTCAGCCTGGCTACGGGCCACAGCAGAATTCATATTATGCACCACACGGCCAACAGCAGCAGAATCAATGGACTGCTCCTCCAGGACCCCAGAACGAGTTCCCCGGGTACGTCACACTGCGTCTCTGCTCGTCTTCCTGCCTTCTCTACATAATGCTAATTATCCGCTATCACAGCCCTGGAGAATCTCCCGCAGAGAATCAACTCAACGCTGGCGAAGGCGAGCGCGGCCTTGGCGGTGCCCTCGCCGGCGGTCTTGCGGGCGGCTTTACAGGCCACAAATTGAACCACGGCTTCCTGGGCTCGTTTGGCGGCGCCATCATCGGAAGCCTCATTGAGGACCAGTTGAAGAAGCATGGTGGAAGAGAGCATGACGATCATCGTCACCACCACCAGGATCATCATCGCCAGCAGCAGCAGCAGGCTTCCAATCTTCTCCCTGGTCAGGTCTTGAGTACTCTGACTGGAGCGGCTAATGCTTCCACGGCTAGTCTTCATCACTGTAAGAAGTGAGTGATTGATTCAATGGGGCAGGTGTGGTGTTGCTTGTGCTGCTTTTTTTTTTCTTTTTCTTTTTTTTTTTGTACTTTTGTTTGGTGAGAGCTATGTATGTATGAATTTGTCTTGTCTAGAAGGATATGAAATTGTCAAGATAGTAACTACGATAAATTTTATCAAATTCCACGCTGTTTGCGCGTTCAAGTGATAAGAGAAGCAGATTCAATTGATAAATCATTCCAACCAGCTCTACAAGTGGTTTTATCTGGGGAGGGAACAAGTATCAGCCGTAAACAGTATATATATATTGTTGATGTCTGGCTGGTTGTAGAGATGACCACCTTGGATCCGTGTAGACTTATATTCCTCAGCATGTTATGCTTGTCATGCAAGCAGGTAGAGTTGGACTTCAGCAGCAATGTCAACATTATCAATGAGCATATACTAATTTCACCTAGTTGAAATAACATTCGCGTTGGTTAAAAACTTTAAAAAAAAAAGTCCGACGATAAAAAAGCCCACACCCTCAGTCCTCTTGCGAGGAGGAAGGGTGCTACGAAAACACCACTGCGTCTTTTCGACGGGCGAGGTTTTGCTGATCCTCCAATCTTGACCGATGTCAGCAAGAAATAATTGCGTCTTCCATCGACAAGATAGCGGATCGAATCCTAACCCTTAACCCTATGGCATGTGTTTGTTTGTTTGTTTGTTTGCCAGCCTGCTTGTCTGCGTGCTTGTCCACATGCTTGTGTCCAGGCCTATTGGTAGTGCTTTGTCCAGCACAGTAAGCACTATCTTCTTTATGGCTGCAGACCGTCTTCCCCTTCTGGAAGGTACGAGACCCCACATGGCGATAATAATAATACTTCTGACAAGATCTAGACCTTTATTTGCAGGGCACAGCTGGATTGATGAGATCACGCGAGCATAGACTTCAGTCTCGCTCCAACAGCCAGGTCTGAAACGGCGCCATTTCTCGATATCACATCACTGCAAGCTGAACGACTGGCTTGGAAGTTCCATCTCACATTAAGATTTTGGCAAAATGCGCTCATCTGAGTTTTGACTATTCCTGCTATAATAGATATAGACATAGACAGATTTACATCCCCGTCACCACCCTCATACAACGCAAAAAAAAAACACCAAGAAAAGGCAGAGCTAAGCAACTCATTTCCGCTTCTTACTACCACTACTCCCCTTCTTCACCGAACTATCAAACGAAACCGTCTTTTTCAATATTCCTTTCGGTGGTGCTTGCTGCGAATGGGAATGCGAATGGGAATGCGAATGGGAATGGGAATGTCTGCCAGTCGACGCGGATTCACTCCCAGAGGAGTTCTCATCACTATTATCGGAATCGTAGTCGTTATGTTCCTTCTTCGAGACTCTTGTCGACGATGACTTTTCCTCCTCGTCAGACTGATCAGCGTCCTTCTTCGCTGACTTTTTCGCTGACTCCGCTTCCAGCCCCAAGAGCCCGAAATAGTCCTGCAATTGTGCTTCGCTGCCGCCACCTGCATCTGCATTCCTTCTTAGCGTCGCAACAATCTCCTCTTCGAAAATGTCCGTCCACAGGTCTAGCTGCTATTGCCAGCCGATAGTGATGCTGTCGTGGATGTCATGCTCCGCGCAGTGGTGGTGGTGGGATAATTCTGCGGCGTGCGTCTGCCTCAAGGCCAGGATCTCGCGGCACGAGTTGCGCAGCTAGGCTGCGGCTGGGCCGAGGTCTTTCTGTGGGGTGTCTGGGATGCAGTCAGTTAGTCGGTCGATATGCATGTGCAGGATGTGAGGGGCGTACAGATCTTGGCAGTGTAGTACGCAAACTTCAGCGTCTCGAACCGCGCGACCAGCTGATGGTACCGGTGACGGATGTGCGTTCGTTCGGTTGCATGGCTGTATTCTGAGTGAGTACTACTTGGCCCCTTGACATGGATCTCAGGAGGGGGAAGGGCATGCTGCTGCTGCTGCTCGATCGATCCGCGATGCTGCGGAGGGGAAGACGACACGCCGTGTCGTTCGTGGTCCGATGCCGACGCAGAGGAAGGTGACCTCCCTCTCTGGGGATGCGTATATTGCTCTGATGGCTGTGACGGTGCGAGAAGCTGAGAGGAATCCTGCTGCTGCTGCTGCTGAGGCAGGGCCGGTGTCGGAACGCGCGACGCAACCGGATGGGCGCTGTTTGGCCGAGGACTCTCCCAGTCGCCTTCAGGCGGGAGAAGAGAACTCAGATCGGACGGCGGCACAGCACTGTCGATTTCAACCGGGTTCGTGTCGAACTGGACAATCCGCTGAGGCTTGGGATGATACGGTGCGCCATGCGGTGTCGGATTTGGATAGCTTGGGAACTCCACTGGTGGTCCTTGGGCGGGCTGGGTGTGATATTCCTGGTAATGATGGGATGGCGGGAAAAAGACAGATCAGACCCGTGAGAATGCGGCTGATGGATGATTGATTGATCATTCGCCGACGAGCTGTATCCTGGGAACGGCTGGTTCGAGGTCCGATTGTTGTAGATGTTATCCAGACCGTCCGCAATGGAGTTCTTCATGGAGCCTTTCGGGTCGAGAATGAACTTGCAGACGGGGCCGATCTTGGGATTGTTCATGTCCATGGCGAGAATCACACTTCTGGCGGGATTTGATAATAGGCGAAAGAAGTGAGATTTCAAGAGGAGCCATCTTATAGAATACCTGACACGTCCGCCACTAGCAGTAGACGACTAAGACAGTACGATGTTGTATTCGACTAAGATTGTGCTATTTTCAGCGCTGTCGAATGTGTCAGCATGTCAAGTCTCAGTATTAGAAGAGTGTCAGCTGACTACGTTGCATCGCACCTATACCGATCGATCAGAGAAACACCCTGATTGCTCCTTATCGAATCGATCCATCTCACTTGTCCTCAAGTGCTCTTTCTTTGCAACAAGATTTTATTCATAATTCCCGACAGAAGAGCATCTAAAAAGCCGTCGTCCTGCTTTGCACCAGTGTTTAAATACCTCACTTCGTCCGTTTCCTGGCTATGCTATCGTATCGTAAGATTGTGCAGCTGTTTTCACAGACAAGATACGGTCCATAATTATGTGATAGGTAGTTCATTGAATACATTTCCTGTACTAACACTCTGATGAAGTTAAAACTTCTTTCCACGGAACGAGTCGAATCTGCCATGGCTTGTCTCAATCTCAGTCAACAGGACAGGTATTGTGATGTTCCGCTACGGTTTTCGATTCTCCGGCGGCGTTGTAGACAGCCTGATCAAGAAAATTGGACAACTGGAAAAATAGATCTATAAGTTCCCGAACTCTATTGTTGTCAATAGTAAGGAATTATCACTTCTATAACAAACAGGCATGCAATAAGTGTACAATAAGTTCTTTCAAACAGAAAGAAAAAGAGACACACAATTGATCTGCTCGATAGGTGTGTGCAATGCTCAACAGAAAGGAAAGGTTGAACTGGCAGTAGTGGTATCTGATAGACGAAAGAAGAAAAAGAGAATGGCATACTGCGTACGGACGTCCGTACTCCGTAAGAAGTCAAGTCAAAGCAAATGCGCATGGAAGTATTTAAGAAGGGGGGGGAAAAAAAAGAAAAGAAAGGAAGAAGAAGAAAAGGGAAACGGTGGGGGAAAAAAAAAAGGAAGGAAAAAAGAAGCAGGCTTAATCCAACCCAACCATACCCGCCGCCCTGGACACAAGAAAGTCCCTGCCCTTCGCGATCGACACCAGCTTCCCCCAGACGCGCAGGCCCATGATCTGCCCGGTGCCACCAGCCGCACCCACAGGAACGACCATCATGATCTTCTTCTTCTCATCCTCGACGTAGCGGCGCTGTTTGCCGCTCCCCAGAATGTCGGCCTTCAGGTTCGCGACCACAACAGGGGTCTGCTCAGCGACCTTGAGGGAAGTGCGGATAGGATAGGCGGTGATGTCGCCAACGGCGTAGATCGGCTGTTTCTCTTGCTGCTCGTCTTTGCCTTTCACGCGGAAGTACTCATCAACCTCGACCCAGCCATCTTCGTTGAGGTATTCAGCCGGGATGAACCTGTTGTTGGGCACCACGCCCGTTGTGGCGATGTACGCGTCTGCCGTCAGCGTCTCGCCGTTGTCGAGCTTGACGGTCCATTTCTGATCATTTTGCACCGCCTCAACCACTTTGCGCGACGTGATCACTTTGACGTCCCGCTTGGCCAGGAGCTTTTCGGCCGCCTTGCCCGCAGACTTCTTCAGCATGGGCAGGACGCGCTCGCTCGCCGAGACAAGGGTGATTGACGTGTCCGACTCCGTGCGACCGGCCCAGGCTTCTGCCAGCTCGCCGGCCAATTCGACGCCGATGGGCCCCGCGCCGCCGATGATGACGCTCTTGGCCTCGGAGAGAGTCTTTTGCGTGCGACTGATAGCCGCTTCCAGGTCGTCTGCCCCCGTGCCGGTGGGTTTGAATGGCACGTACATGCCCTGCGAGGCAGAGCTGGTCGAGCTGCCGGATGCGATGACCAGGTAGTCATACTTGTAGTCGTAGGACACAGAGGACGACGAGGTCCCTCCCGAGGACAAGGACACCTCCACGGCGACAGTGCGAGAGGCGGGATGGATACGCGTCGCGCGGCCCTTGACAAACTCAAACGAGTCCTTGGCAAGCTTCTTCTTGGCGAATGCCTTGTCGATGGGGAGCAGGTACTGCTCCGGACGGAGAGCCGCTGGTTTGGCGACAATCCGGGGCGCAGCGATGTTGAAGTACCATTTGTCGGACGGGTCGATCAGGATCACCTTGACCTTCGCCCGGCTAGGTGGCAGGGCCTTCAGGAGGCCATTGGCGACCTGGAGGCCGGCGAAGGACGCGCCGATGATGACTACCGTCGCAGTGGGGGTGTCAGCGGCCATGTCGGACTGCGTGCTGTCTGTAACAGCAGAAAGGGAAGAGAAGAAGATGCCCGATCGAGTATTATTGTTATTATCTCGGGGGGACACACGCTGGCAGTGGCTGGACCTGCCTAGCTAGGCAGGCAGCGATCATCTTGCGCAAGCGGCAGGCGCCATGCTTCTCCCCCCTTTCTAGAAGGCGCGTCCGAGCTTCTGCTAGTCGCCGGCACTGCCCAATCACAGTGGGCCTTGCATGTGCCTCCTGAACGGTCGTTTTACACGACAGACAGCAACGTCTCAGAAGAGAGACGTCCTCGTGCTAACTTTCCTTATTTTCTTCTAACCAGCTGCAGTGTAACTTCGTTTTGAACGGCCCCGTAATTAATAACAATGGAATCTTCATTTCTCAGGAACCGAAAGCCAGTGGTGCTCCTGTTGAGGAACGAGAAAAAAAAAACCAGTAAGGATATCACAATTACAAAGAATAATGCAATGCAATGCAGCGTTACAAACAGTAAAGAAACAGCCACCCGATCCGCAAATACCAGCGCCTGCAAAAGCTCTACCCTTGATTAGTACTCGCGCTCCGCTTCGACAGGAAGCTCCGTCGCGGTTTCCTCTCCGGAGTTTCACCGCCCTCCGCCGCATCCCCGTTGGCAGAGTAGGCCGTGCCCGGTCGAATGCTGCCAGCGTCGCTAGGAATAAAACTGCTCTTGAGCGTCACTTGTCCATCACCCACCTTGATCGTCTTCTCCCGGCCGGCGACGGACCCTTGGTCGTCCACGAAAAACAGCGTCTCTCCGAACACGTCGTCAGAACCAAACGTCGAGTGATCCACAACCCGCAGCTGGAACTGCGCGTCGGCCGCCACATTCGGCACCCGGAATGTCTCGTGCGACGCATCAAACTGCACGGTTCCGCTGCTGGATTTGATCGCCTTCGTCTTATGCACATCCTTGGCACCCTTGGAGCCGATCACCTTGACAATCACCCGCACATGGGCCGACGCCGGGAACCCGGTGGCGGAGATGATAGTAAACGTTGCGATTCCCAGGTCGCCACCCTTGTCGCCGCCAAACTGCGAGACCACGCTGCGGGTGCGGCTGTGGTGCCGTTGCAGACTCTCCGGTGTAGAAGCCGCTGCCGCTGCCGCTGCCGTAGGAGGAGTAGCACCGTCCACGAGCAGGGCTGGCGAGCGCTGAAGGCCCTCCGGCTTGGGGTTAGGAGTTCTGGGCGGAGACTGCTCTTTGGCCTCGCTCGGAGGAGTTGTAGTCGCTGCGGGTTCCTCCTCTTCGTGGCTCCGGAACCGAGAAACAATTCCACGGCCCAAGAAGGTGGCACCCCTAACAACACCTCCACCAACCATGCCAACACCCTTGACAGGAGCCCCCACGATCTTTCCGGGGGTTGCAAATGTCCCCGAGAACGTCGACGAGCCCTGTCGGGACCGGGTGACGTAGGATGGCTTGAAGAGCAGCTTTAGCCGGATGACTCCGGATTTTCCGTCCAGAGGGAACGACACCTCCTTCAACTGGAAAGGTTCCAGCTGCTCCAGATCGATCGGGGCACCGCCCAAGTAATCCGCCTTGTCTCCAAAGTCCCAGTCATAGACATCCACGCGGAAATCGGCGCCAATCCTGGACTTGACTGGAGTCTCGAAGAACTCGTTCCAAGCCGGGTGAAGCGTCTTCTTCTGGACCTTGGTCTTGTACACCTCCTTTCCGGCCAGCTTGAACTTGCAGTAGGGGTCGCTGTATCCATTCCGATCCGCCGATGGGAGATCAGCCGCGTCAAGCACGTCAACACGCAAAGTACCCGAATTGTTGATGCTTTCACGCGGATCCAGCTTCATCTTGACGGGAATGAATCTGAGGCTGACTTTGATCTTGTTGACTGCCCCGTCATTCGACCGGAGAACCAGCTCTGTGGGAGTGTACTATGAATCGCTCTTCGTCAGCCAAGACTGCAACCCTCTTGGGGACGTGACCATAAAAAGGAGGAACATACCAAGCAGCGCTGCAGAGTCTGCAAGGTCGGCCCAGTCATTTTGGCGACCGTGTGCGATTCGTCCTCGTCCTTCTCCTTACTCCGCTGGACAAGCCGGAGTGTGATCTGAGACACGTCCAGCTCGCGGACAAAAGCATCGCCAACTGCAGATCAAGTCAGAGCCAACTCTTCGACACGTTGATTGACGGAAATACATACTATCTGCAAATGTCGCATCCTTTGATTTCACCTTCTGTGACGTGTACGATGGGAACAAATGGTCATCCAAGACGACTTCGAGCTGCAAATTGGGATGTGACAATTGGCCTTCGAGAAGTTTGAAAACAAGCAAACCGGATTCTGGACATCATTAGCTCGGTTTCGGGAGCGACGGTGAAACCAATGGCGATACATACCGTAATTCTTAAGATCCTCTGGTCCGATGTAGATCTTGGGAGTCTCTTTCGCAGACGAAGCGATAGAGGTAGTCTCCGCATTGGAGGCAGCATCGCCATTGAGGAGGGGCTTAGGGCTGTTGGCCTCCAGGCTCGGTCGGCCGTTGGCCTTAGACAGGTCCGTGCTGGGCCGCGGGGCGTCTTCGCTCTTCCGTCTGGTCGAATCCATACTCTTCCGCTTCGAGTCGCTCCTCCTCGACAGCGCGGTGGATGGTCGGCCATCACTTCCATCTTCTTCTGCTTCCTCAGCCTCTTCTTCGGGGTCCACGACGTTCAACGTGGGATAGAAGGCAACGGTGTAGTGGAGGTAGCCTTTGACCTGTCCCCGGCCATGCAGGCGAAGCCCACTGGTGATGGGCTGCTTTTCGTCATCGACTTCGTATTCCCCATTCTCACCCTCATGAATGTAATCGGCTAACGGGAGCTCAGCCTCACCGAGAGTGCGGTCTTTGCCCATCGTCTCTTCGTCCATGACTTCCAAGGTGAGCTTTTCCCGAGGACTGTGAACGGGCACGTAGACCACTTCATCCCACTCCGGATTGAGGTTGTTCCGGAAGGTAACTGTCCGGCCCTTGGGAATGCCAGACAGCAGGACGCGAACATAGGGGTCGGACTTGCCCATGGTCTCCAGGTTGCGCAGGTCGTTGGCGCTCTTGAAATGCAGCCGGACGACACCAATGGGATTGATGTAGCCTGCGCTGCCTGCCACGCCCCGGAGAGCGACAGGTTTCCAATCCAGCGTCATCTTGACCCGACCGGTCTTGGCCCCGCTCAGCTGGAACCACTCTTGGCCCTTTTCCATCATCTTGAGCATGTCATTGACCTTGATCTGGTATTTGCCGATGACCGGGTCCGTCGCGAGATCTCGATCATCTTTGATCACGAGCCCCAGACGAGCGTTCTTACGGTCGGTGATGAGCAGTTCTTTCGACGGATTCTGGAAGATCGGGTTGTTGGTCCGCTTGAGCTTGTTGGTGATGTGGACCTCCTTTCCGTTCAACAGGAGGACCGCATACGGGTTGAGAGCGCCAACCAGACTCTTGGTGCCATCCAAGTCCTTGGCCTGCTCGACCGTAAACCGGGCAATGCCGGTGTTCAGCTCAGGCGGCGGTTCGACTTCGCCGTTCTCCAGCTTCCTCCCTTCCAGGATGGGGAAAAAGCGGACGTCGGCCTGCAAAACACCACGATTCCGACCACTGTACAAAACATCCAGATTGAGGTTTTCATGTTCATGTTCCTCCTCCAGCTGATCGAGGGGGAACGTCGCTACACCCAGTTCCTTGTCTTTCCGGAAGTCATTGTAGTCGTAAATGTGGATGGTTAGGGAATCGGTAAACGACGTGATGATGATGTAGAGAGTCTCGTTCCAGCGCGGGTTGTTGGTGTCATGGATGATCTTGGTCCGTCCCAATTCGTTCCGGCTGTTGATGGAGACGGTGGCGTACGGGTCGTTGGTGTTCCCCAATCGCTCGGAATTCTTCAGGTTCACAGCTCCGTGAAGGGTAACAGCAACAACACCAATCGCCCGATCGACCGGATTGCCCGCCAGCATCTTCGCAATCTCAATTGGGAAAACATTGGGTTCGTACATCATCGGACCCAGATTGCCATGGATCTGCTCCTTGATAAAGGACTCCAGGCCGGGGATGAAGTTGATATCGAAGCCCAAATGTTCTCCACCAATCGGCTTGCACACATAATCGATCTCTGGCCGTCCCAAGAAACTCACGTCAACACGTTCAATGTGGGGGAAGGGGATCTGCAGCTTGACTTTAACCCGCATCAAGCCGGAGCAGGCAAAGTCCTCCACAATGACGTCGAGACCCTTACTCACCACGCCCTTGCCGACTCGCACTTCGAGGACCACTTTAGGGTTGATTTTGTCCTTGAGCTGGCGGGCGGTCAAGTCCATCGTATCGTTGGGCGTGAAGCTGAATTTCCAGTCCATGAGCACCGTGTCCGGCTCCGTCTTGGGGTAGGTTTTGACATGTTCCAGCCGCGGGGGTTTGGATCCGAGAACGAAGGTCTTCAATCGCAGACTGTCGAGGAAGGTGGGGGTCGACGTGCTCAGGACCTGATCGACCGAGTTGATGATGGTGTCACACAGCACGGGCGCATAGATGGGCCAGAATTTCACCAGGAAGCTGTTGATCCACTCCAGGCTTTCAGTGTCCGTCTCCAGACGTTGCTTTGCCAGCTCCCGATGAATATCATCGCGGTAGTTACGTCGAACGCGGCGGATGGAGGTTCGGTAGTAAGTGCCACAGGTCGCCATGACGATCAAAACCCAACCAAGGCCTCCTCCCAGCACCGCGATGAGCCAGGATGATAGACAGGCGAACACAATCACGGCCGCATTGTGATACCAATCTGCCGCCATCTGTTAGTAATCAAACGAACGAGACCAACTGCTTCATCATAGACACCACCCACCTCCGAAAAACTTATCATCCAGCTTGCCCTCCAAGGTGGTCCGATGGTCCAGCAACGTCTCCTCTTGCTCTTGGTCCTCTTTGTGTTGCTCGAACTGTGGAGCCCATCCGGTCCGGTCTCGGGCCCATCGCGTATCGTCCGTCAATTGGTCATTGGCTCCGTCTTCGGCGGGAGGATGGATGATTATGTCTGCGGGTTTGGCTGGGGAAGGCAGGTCATATTTGTCGGGGCCTTTGACATCCTGGGAGAGCGAACATCAGCAACGAGCGGGATGGGAGTGTGCGATCGGGATTTGGAACTTACAAGATCCGATACCACTGCTACTCCCGTGGGCTTTTTCGGGTTGCTAAAATTTGGGGGAAGGGCCTACGGATGAGATGGCGAGGTCAGCAATGCGGGAAAAGAAATCTCTCGCGAGATTCTTGGGCGAGTGTCGTGGCCTACTGATTTCACTGCTTCGGCCTTTTCCTTTGGAGACGCATCAGGGTCAAATTGGAAAGCTGGCACGCCGGCCTTGCGGCTCTGTTCGACCAGCTCCTTTTCTGCGGTCTCGGCTTGGATGTGGGATTGGGGGTCTTGGGCAGCTGCCTGGGCAGTCTCGATGGCACCTGGCTGCTTGGCCTCGGCCTTGGGGGCCTCTTCGGGGGAGGGCGCCATGATTGCTGCACTTGCTCTACCCAGCTGGGCACACGAGCCCTTCTGGGGGAGAAGACAGGCTGCGAGACTTCAATTTCAGCAATTGAGCTGGACAGTCGCCTTGGACGGCACGGGGGGCCGTTAAAAGGTGACGAAGGCTGCTGGTGTTGCTGACAACTTGTTCTAGCCTGTCGACGTCAGAGTGGCTCCAAGACGGCGGCTCTTGGCCGCAAAAGGTGGAACTGGAAGCGATCGAAAATCGGCTGGTCTGGTGAGGATCAACTCGATTGCAGAGGGGACGATTCCTGGGCCTGGGGAACCTCCCTCGGGAGAAAGAAAAGGAGAGAACGGAGGAAGGATGGCATCCAGAACAGAGAGGTGAGCTGGTATTGTTGTCCGTGAAGTAATAGGTAGGGACCCAGCAAGGAGGCCGAGGGAGGGCGACGGTCGTTGGCCCGACCGGACAGCTGGAATCGCTGGATTTCTCCAGAAGCGCCTGCCTTGGCTCGCCGGTGGATACGTAACCGCGCACGCCGGCGGCCAGTCAGGGCGCAGCGACTGGGGAATGCAGCGGCGCGCTGTGGCTGGTGCAGGGCGTGCTTCTGCTTGCAGGCCGCTGGTGTTTGGTAGCAGGCGGAGGAGCCGTCGATCAGCAGCAGAGAGACGTCTGGGGAAGGATGACTGGAAGGAATCGCAGCAATAAGTAGGGAGTAGAAATCTGAACACTCCAGATCCCGAGCAACACAGGAGTACCTGGAGCCCCGAGGCGAGAGGCCCCAAGCCAGCCAGATGGCGTTAGGGGAAAGCACGAGCAGGCGCAGGCAGCGCTATTCCAGAGGCGTGGATTGTGGATTGCACGCTCCACCGGGCCCGCCGTGGAAATCGGAGCCAGCGAGCGCCGGCGCGAGATCTATCGACTCCAGCCGCACCGCCACAGCCAAAGACGGAAGGCCCGTGGCTGCCCTGCGGACGCCCGGAGGGGAACAGTGAGGGGAAGGCGCGATTAAGGTTGGAATCCACGCATGAGAAAGAGCGATGCGAGCAAAAAAGAAAGAGAAAAAAGACTCGGGACGAAAGCACGGCAACAAGGTTTGGCGTGCTGCATGCAGCGTCACACAGCCATCCGCATGCAGCAAGCCAGCTGTCGTCTGGTCTGCTCTCGTCTGAAGACCGAAACAGGAAGAATCGAGAGAAAGAATTTCTCTTGTTGTGGCTCGTGGCCAGGAACGGATCCGTGACGTGTGGTACGCCCACGCCGGCTGGCTGACTAATCCGTCCCATCCAGGAAGAGCCAACGATTGCGCATACTAATTCGCCCAGCTATTTTTGCTGGCAGATGCAACTGCAGCTGCACGAGACCAGACCCGCCGACGCAGTCTGCATGATTATTATGATGATTCCCGAGGTTATGACCTGTCGCCTCTGCTGTCGTTGATTGCAGCCTAGCACGTCACCCTGCACCGCCATGCATGAGGAGCTCCGTCCACCAGGGGTGGCCTCGGACGTGGCGCGCCACGTCTTCTCTGCATTGCTGAAAATAAATTTCATTCCTTGGCCCACCTGAATTGTGGTGTTGTGCAGCCCGCGGCACTAATCGCGCGGAACGGGCTGATGGGTTGACTAGTGCTGTCGATCGGAGCATCCGACCGTGGTTCTGGGAGAGATCTTCACAGCCCTGAGCCCCTTTACTTCAGGAATGGTTCCTGAAGCCGATCAGGAGTGTCCCCCTATACGGAGTAATAATCTGTGGGCTCGCATCGACAATAATGGGGGGACTCTATAAAAAAACATTCCTGTCTGACCGTCTGATCCTCGATCAAGCCAGCCAACCGCAGTGACGGTGTAGTAAGGACTTTCGTGCATTGCAGTTGAGATCATCTGCATACTGCATTGGACGAGACGATTTGATTTCAGGCAATTTTCTTTTTCTTGCAAACCAATTATTTTCCTTGTTCTTCAATTGGCATTGAGGTCAACGCACAAGCAAAAAAAAAACCAACAAACCCTCGGTTAGAAAATACCCCGCCATGCTTGGGGGCTGCAGTATTTGTCATGTGGGGAACCAAATTACTACACTATCTTGCATTTTTTGTGGGATATTTGTTTGCATATTCATTCTCCTAATATTAGTACAAATCCTATCTCCAAAATATGTTCTGTATGGTACGTACTCTAAATATATATTTGCCTGGGAATTCCAAAACAGATGCACTAGTATCTATCTGCACGAAATTTCCTATAGCCAAGAGAAGATGCAGTGATTTTGTTGGCAATCCGATCCTTTTCCTTGTCCCGCGATCCCGACATCGGCCGCAGGAGAAAAGATTCGCCTGTTGCCGGGTTGCTTCCGGCATTTCCCTGCAAGGATCATATACAGAGAATGTACTCATGAGAAGCAGCGCATGGCTAGTATAAGATGAATATCTTAAGCTTAGCAAGTCTACTGTTATTGGCTGGCAGAACTATTCTCATGGTGTCATATGCGCCAGAAGTGATCTAACCTCCAGTATGTTCACATAACCGCGTCTGTCTGTCTTATTATTTCCAAACAATCGTCAAATACACTTTCTACATGATAATATAAAGCCTTCAACGACTCGCGCTGCTCGTCTAGGCTTGTAATATATGTTACTGTCATATTACTGCCATGCTGCAGGCGCTCTTCTTCGACGTCTTCGGCACCGTCGTCGACTGGCGGTCCTCGATCCACCGTGCCCTGACCAAACACGCCCAGGACGCCCTGCACGATCCCCAGCGCGACCTCTCCGCATCGCTGCGGGCCAGAGTCGCCAGCCTGACAGACGCCGACTGGCACGCCTTCGCCGCGCAGTGGCGGCAATCGTACAAGGTCTTCACGCGCACGTACCGACCCCGCCGCCCACGCGGGCACGTTCG
>NW_013563210.1:0-19010 GCF_000968595.1 Rasamsonia emersonii CBS 393.64
TGGAAAACCTCGTTTATCTGCCTCTAGTAATCGCTGAATAAGTGTTTCCTCTTCAATAGCCTTTAATCTATGGCCATTAGCACGTGTTTCTGCGCGTGGTTGTCTTCCTTTAAGGCGAGCGCGAAGGGTAGCCTCAGGCACCCCAAAAATCTCTGCAGCCTTCAGTATTGATTTGACTTTTTGATTTTTATAAGCTGCAATAGCCATTTGAATTCGGTTTTCTTGAGATAAAGGCATTTTTGATAGTGGTGGTGATAAAATGACGCGTTGAAAAAAGGAAGTGGTAGGGTGGAGGAAAATTCGTCGCTCGGTGGTATTCGTCGCTCGGTGGTTGATTACGTTAATATATGCGCTTATGTAAGACATTTGTGAGCATCCCGCCCTGCGCCAAGACTCTACTTGATTCTGGCGTCATCGAGACTTACAAGCCAAAATGCCATCATGAATGCTGCAAAGATAAATTGGCAAGAAAAGCTTTCTGTGGGTTCCGCAGTATTCAAGAGAATTCGGTGGTTTCTCGTGTAAGAAATCAGAGGTCTCGTCTCTATAACCCTCACGTGACCGGGGTAATCTACAATGCAGTTACTGGCAAAATACACATTACGTTGGAAAACAAATCACCGATAATTCATCAAGGCTGATATACATTTGACGGTAGCGGAATCAATATCCAAAACGCCGCGTATCCTAGCCAAATAACGCCCTCAGAACGCCCTGATTGTATAACAACAGGATGACCACCAGTGCCAGCCGTCATTCCAATATGCTGCAGACCATCATTCAATCGCCCAAGCAAAAAATATCCTCGACACTCCATAGACCCTTTTCACCCTCGCCTTTTGGAGGGAGTTCTCGACATCCACCGATATCTGCACTGAACGTCCTTGCGTATTCCCGGGCTTCGCGTTCAGCTTCCTGGTTGGATAGCTTCTCCCCATTGTAGGACAAAAGCGGCAGAGAACTCAGGTCCGGAAGGTGCTGCGGGAGCTTATGCAGGAGAGTGGTCAGAGTGGACGCTTGAGACAAAGGCCGCTCAATGGAACCAAGTTCCAAGACTGTGTCCTCGGTAAGTTTCTGCTCTATATCGTTAAGAGCGGCGTCGTTTTGTTCGGAGTCTTGCGAATCGTGAAAGATAAACTCCTCTGGAGGCTGGTAAAGATCATTATGAACCGTTACCAGAGAGAAGGCCTGCGTGGCTGGAAAGGACGGGTAGAGCATATAATATCCTCGGGCTCGAATCAACTCCAGCAGATTTTCCATAAACGCCGGGAATTTCTTCGAAATCATTTTCGTCCGCGACACGTCATCTGAAGAGCGGCGGGCCATGAGACGATTTGACAGAAACGAATAAAATTCGGCCCACTTATCCCCAAAATACAATGCTGCATTACTGTTTGGCATTTGCCAGCGGAAAAAGGGTATATCAGAGGATGAAGAAGGCACGATCAATGGGCCGCTTTCAGCAGTAGGTTTCGAAGATGGCAGCTCGAGGGAGATGCCAAGTAGTTGAGAAGATTCGTTCACGGCATGGGTCGAGTATCGGTACTTCAAAATGGTATATTTCAGATAATGGAAAAAGGATGGGGATAGCTCCGTCTGCGGAGAGAGAACGAGCACGTGGTTCATGCTTGGATCCCTAGGGTAGAAGGATTCGACTGTTCGGACAGAGGATTCTTCTGGCGTTATGCGATGAGGTTGGACATGGCGACGAAGCCTTATGCTTTCTGAGGACCGGCTTGGCCAATGCATACTCTTAAGGAAATCAAGTAAAAGTGGATCTGTACGGGGCGGCAATTCAATGGTCAAAGCGGGAGTAGAACCCAAGTAGTCAGCCTTCTCGAGAGACTTCAGCAGTCTAATTAGAGACCCAGAAGACTCCGATGGCGCATGAACGAGCATTTCAACATGAACTTTATCCCAAGCTACGACCAAGGTGTTAGCGACTTGAAATTTACAGAAAGACCAACAGAGACAGATGATTGCAGGTCGCGTACCTTTGAGAGAATTGCTGTCTAGGTTAGATATCCACATAAGATCTCTAGCTCTGACGGAAAGGGCAATGAGAGACATTCCTCTCTGTTCTGTCTTTTGCTTGACACCTTTCCAGAAAAAAGAGTCGTCCCGAGACCCGTCATGGGCTATGACGACCTTCGGATTCAAAAATGCTCTCATGTAGTCCAAGCCTGCCATAACAGAAACCTCCATTCGGATATCCGTAGACCACGTCGCATAATCTGGGCGGCTGTCTAGAATAACGAAGGATGTCAGAATCAATGGCCGTCTGTTAGGGGAAGAGAGCGGAACTCACCATGCCAATACAGCGGACAGTTCTCGTCGCTAATGCCATTCACGCGTTGTATACCCTCGATCGACACCTCATCCCGTCCCATCAATGCAAAATGAACCGTATTTATCCGTTGGCGAGCCATCTCGCAGGCCAGAGGTATGAGGTCTGCAACGCTTTGTAGGTCGGAAGCCGCGAAGAGCACCCCGCTATTATCTTCCGGATGGCGCAACGACTGTCGCGCACGGTAAAGAGACTGCGCGAGATGAGGGTATCTGACCGGCCCATTGTAATAGTATTTCTCCGCATCACTCACTGCGTCCTTGTCTCTCGGTGGTGGGCGCCCAGCCGACCCTGGAGATTGGGTGGACCAGCCGCTCTGTCCAGTCGCGAATCGAGGGTCATATCGCTCTATGGCGGGTGGGAGGTCGGTTGGCATATGCTTGAAGAAAAGATACAGCAGGTAGACGCCAATGAGGATTAGCAATAATCGCCGCCGTCGAGGGAATCTCCATGTTGGAAGAGATGGAGCTTTCACCCGGCCAGGAACAGGTCGGCGATCGTCGTCTTTCTTCCCAAGCTCCTCGTCGGCAACGAAGGCTCTCCTAGAGAGAGGCATCGTTGGCGCATATGCAACTCTGCTCCTTTGGAGCTTTGGGGATCATATCATTAGCATCGCAGGAGCGATTGAAACAAAATGACTTGTCATGCCGCGGTGCTGAAGCGGCAGCCGACGCATCGCGTATGCTTGCGGAGAGCTGCGCAGCTAATCAAACTGTCTTCCCGAAGCCGCGGCGCCACGGGACGTCAGCAACATTCTTGGGTCCACCGGCTGCTCGAAAAATAATCTAATCTCCTATTGTCCAGAGATACAGAAACAGCTTCCGTCAGTCACGGAACAGTCCGAAGCAAAGAAGGAGTAATCTTAAACCGGGTGGGGCTTCATTCTGGGTTCCTAAAGTGACTACTGCCCGGTCCAAGGCGGCATGTCGTCTCCATCATTCTCCATAGTCAGAAACACGCCATATTAAGCAGAAATCATCTTTTGCTAGCCATGGATGATGAGATGGAGATAGAGAACACGGAGCCACGTGGAACCAAGCGCTCAGCAGCTGAAGCTGAGCTGCCTTCTGGACCTCCCCGAAGAATCCAGGTTAGTAACTTCAAGAACATCTCGAGACTTGTTCCTGGTTCTAAAACAGCCAGGCGCTCGATCCAGATGTTGTCAATAAAATCGCCGCCGGGGAGATTATCGTGGCTCCCATGCATGCGCTGAAGGAGCTAATCGAGAACTCGGTGGATGCAGGGTCCACGTCGATTGAGATCTTAGTCAAAGACGGCGGCCTTAAGCTCCTCCAGATTACGGACAACGGACATGGGATAGATGTGAGTTTTCTTCATCGTATATGAGAGCTGGAAGCTGACTGTAAACGTAGCCGGATGATCTCCCTATCCTCTGCGAAAGGTTCACAACATCGAAATTGAGGTCCTTCGAGGACCTCTCTTCCATTGGCACATATGGATTCCGCGGTGAGGCGCTGGCAAGCATCAGTCACATTGCCCATCTCACTGTCACCACGAAGACTGCCAATTCAAGCTGTGCTTGGAGGGCACACTACAGTGATGGGAAGCTTGTTCCAGCCAAGCCTGGCCAAAGTGCGAAACCCAAGCCTACCGCTGGACGCGGGGGCACTCAGATAACTGTAAGTCACCGGCCCCAGAATAACGCTGTCTGACACCTGATTGACCCAAAGGAGGTCGAGGATCTATTCTACAATGTCCCGACTCGCCGGCGAGCATTTAGATCGGCTAGCGAAGAGTACGCCAAGATCCTGGACGTGGTTGGCCGCTACGCTGTTCATTGCTCGGGAGTAGCATTTTCGTGCAAAAAGCATGGCGACTCCGGAGTCAGCATCTCCACGGCGGCAAACACAAGTACTATAGACCGGATTCGTCAAATCCATGGCAGTGCCGTGGCCAACGAACTGATAGAGTTCAGCGTCGAGGACAAAAAGAAATTGGGTTTTAAGGCCTCCGGCTATGTCACCAACGCGAACTACCATGTCAAACGAACAGTGATCCTCCTGTTCATCAACCACCGTTCTGTTGAGTCTTCTGCTCTCCGGAAGGCCGTCGAACAGACGTATTCGACCTTTCTTCCGAAAGGGGGCCATCCTTTCGCCTACATTGACCTGGAAATCGAGCCGCAGCGGGTGGATGTCAACGTCCATCCTACAAAACGCGAGGTGAACTTTCTCAATGAAGACGAAATTATCGAGTTGATCTGCAGCGAGATCCGGTCGAAGCTGGCGCAGGTGGACTCCAGTCGGACTTTCATGACCCAGACTCTGCTCCCAGGAGTCAGGGCTCCTGAGGCTGCGGCTCAGGATACAACAGCTTCGAGTACTACCTTACAAGCGGAGAAAGCAGGTCGTCGAGCAGCTACAGCGTCTCAGAAGCCGTATGAGCATAATCTAGTCCGCACGGACTCGAGAATGCGTAAGATCACATCGATGCTACCATCTGCGACCCCCCCGGGCCAAGGCCGGACAGATGGCGACGACTCTGCTGCAGCAGACGATGGGATGCACTACGAGACTACTGACCGCGAACCTATTCGAATTGCCCTAACGTCTGTGAAAAATCTTCGCGCTGCTGTCCGCGCGGCCATGCACAATGGATTGACCGAAATGTTTGCCACGCATACATACGTTGGTCTTGTCGACGAGCGGCGCAGGATCGCAGCTATCCAGTCAGGAGTGAAACTGTATCTCGTCGACTATGGAATGATATGCAATGAGTTCTTCTACCAGGTGGGGCTCACAGACTTTGGCAATTTCGGAGTCATCAAGCTGGACCCGGCACCGAAACTTATCGATCTGCTCAAAATCGCCGCAGAGGCGGAGCGAGAAGAATACGCGCTTCGACAGGGACCTGATAGTGAGGACATCTTCGACCAGGCTCCGGAGATGGTTGCAAAGACGCTCATCGATCGGCGTGAAATGTTGGATGAGTACTTTTCCCTCCAGATCTCCGAAGACGGAGACCTCCTTTCGATCCCGCTCATGCTGAAGGGGTACGTCCCATCGCTGGCGAAGCTGCCGCGGTTTTTGCTCCGGCTGGGACCGTACGTCAACTGGAAAACCGAGGAGGAGTGCTTCCGCACCTTCTTGCGGGAACTCGCTGCATTCTACACTCCTGAGCAGCTTCCAACCCCTCGTCGGAAGCAATCAGCCGAAGGAAATTCGGACCTGCAGACGACGGACGCTGCAAAAGAAATCCAAACAACAGCGGCAACAGTGCCCTCTCCCAGCCCTGGATCCAGGGTGGAAGACGAAGACGAGACGATCACAACCCGCCGGAACCAGCTGTCCCGGATGCTGGAACACGTCATCTTCCCAGCTCTCCGGGCACGACTGGTCGCGACGGGGTCCCTCCTGAACGGCGTGGTTGAAGTGGCAGATCTGAAAGGTCTGTATCGGGTTTTTGAGCGATGTTAAATCATCCGTCAGTGTTCCAATCAACCAGACTCGTGTAGGATTGAAAGCGGGAACGGGAACAGGACTGCCTGTGATAGGAAACCAGGTTTGTATTATTGGCGTCTATTTCTTTTTTTTGTTTTTTACACCTGTTCTAGATTGTATTTATTTATTACCCGTAATCTTTAACGTTTCCAAGTCTGATTGTGTGACCGTATAGATTATATTGATATGATATACAAGTGCAGGGCATTCATTAATGGAAAAAAAAGGAACTTGATACAGTACAATAATAGAACAGAATATCGTATCTTTCTCGCTATGTAACACCTTATCAACGCAAATAAATAGTCGAACTATAAAAAAAAATAAACACATGACCGAAGAAACTTCGCATTGTTATCAAATAAAACAAGCCTAAATAAATTAAAACAAAAAATTTTTTTTAAAAAAAAAGGCTAAGCAGACCCGATCAAGAACAAAAAAAAAAGAAGAGAAGCTAGACTAGATAGACAGACCGGACCGGACCAGACCAGAACAAACCAGACGCCAGAAAGAACAAAAAAAAATAAGAAAAAAACAAGAAAACTTTCAATCGAATCAAATCAAATCAATCAATCAAACATCGAAACCCAGGTTATTCATCCATCCATCCATACATTCATTTCATGATTCGTCCATTGTTCAAATCACATCCAACCCATTCAATTCAATTCATTATCATCATTAACATGATTCATTCCGCGTGAGAGATTGCATCCATCCATCCATCCAGATCATACCATACTATGCCATACCATACAAAACCATACAAAACCATACCCGATTGTTTGCTTGCGTGTTTGCCGGCTTGCTTGCTTCAGGTAACTGAGAAAGAAATTGCATGCAAGAGGGTTCATGATGATGACGAGGTTGAGGGCAGTATTATGTATAGATCGATGCCGTACGTCACAAAAGTTCGTCCCTCAAGAAAAAAAAGATTATCCGATCATTTGATCATCAGGACAAAACAGGCTGATGCCTGCTGCCTGCTGCTGGAAAATTGGCCGGCCTCGCTACTGCCTCGAATACGGCCTGTTCATCAAGGCGATTTCCCGCGCGATGGTAGCCCATTCGAGCTCTCGTCTCAGTGGCTGCTTCCGTTTTTCCAACTGCAGTTCTTCCCATTTTAGAAGTTCATACCTGCATGCTCTCGTCAGTTTTGTTAACAGAGAAACGAGTAGAGAAAAAAGAACTGCATACACAAAGCGAAGATGTGGCTGAATAATCACATTGAGCCGTCTAGCGCGAACAAAACAACTGTTTCATTGTGAGTCAAGCTGAGCTGAAGAAATTAACACTGCCGTTAACTTACTATGCTCTTGGAAATGAAAGTCCCAGAGATGCCATAACTTCCGCAATACATATGGTTGCCGACCTCGAAACGCCAACTCGACAGTGTACTAAAGTTGCCAATCCATCCGTTTTTCCTTTCTCTGTCGTGAAATTGTGGATTAGTCATGACCTAATTCAAGCAAAAAAAAAAGGCCAAAACCCACCAATGAATCCCAAACATCTATCAAACTCCTGTGTCAAAGGATCTATCCCGTTATCCTGAACTTGGTCGATGAACATCAAATTCTCCTCTCCCCATTTCTTGACTTCAGCGTCTGTCCACGACACCGGCTCTCCAATGCTGAGGATTCGCCTGATGCCCAGAGCCCACAAGAGCTCCGGGTTGTTGGCGTGCGCCAGATTGCCCAGGTACATGTAGGGCAGGATCCGACTGGGGAGAGACCCGTCCATCCTGTCGATCCAAGCTGGCTCGGATATGCGAGACAGATTCAGACCCTGTGCAGCCGGACTCGCATGGAGTAATCGGTCCTGAATGGTCCGCAAGAAGGTAACATCTGAAGGATAAGCGAAGAAGTTGCGCCCTTTCTCACAGTGAAGCCTGAGCCAGGCTTCGTGGACAGGAACTCCCTCGGCAAAGACAAAATATGCGACCGCCAAAAGTGAACTCTCCGTATAACCATCAGCACAGTGAATCAGAATCTTACGAGGGGGTTTCTGCGACACCATCGGAGTGTCGCCGTCGGCATCCACATCCGAATCGACCTCTTCAGGATTCGCAAGATAGTATATCCAGCGGACCGTATTGACAAAATCATCCACATCTCGACTCCGGTCAGACGGTAGTACGATACTTCCCGAAGACGGAAATTGTATCATCAGCCGCTGATGGGGGTTACTCTCAAGCTGCTGGTTGATCTGATCCAAGACCCGAGGGCCAGGAATACTGGCCAGATCACTGGCTTCGATCAATACGTCAAAATCTTCGGCCTCGATCTGTTCACTCTCTCCTGGCGTCAGAAGGACGTCCGGACTCGGGCCCAGCCACACGTTGTTTGAGATTTCCGATGCTTTCGACATGTTACACATTTCAATCCGTTCCCATTGGACTGAAGCCTGTCAGATTTTCCTTCTCCAGCAGAAACACATTGAACTTACAGAAATCCATCACATTGCCCGTGACCCGTCCCTCAGAATCCACAGATACAAGGTGAGGATATTCTTTCTCGATATCTTGAAAGGAGCCTGTCTTGGGTCAGCTATGTCTGGAGAAGAAGCGACAAGCGGAACTCACTTGAGAGCACAAAGGTATTAAACAGAGGAGTCTCTTGAGCTGGTTCATGCACTTTCCTCCAGTTTGCCTGTGCTCTAGCCAACTTCTCCGCTGCGAGCAGCAGCTGGGACTTGTCAACACCGTCTCCGTAGACAACAATATCGGACAGGGGAGCCAGCTTCGCGGTCTGAATCTGGAAATTGCGAACTGAAAATCCATCGGGAGGATCGGCTTCGACGAATGTAGAGCCCGAAGGCGCCAGCACCTCGTCTAGTAAAACGGCGCCCTTGAGGCGTGATCTCGTCAAGTCACCGTTGAGGCTGATAATGGTGATGGCTCGCAAGCACTTTGGAGTCCGTCGCAGAGACCGTTTTCGATTGACGAAGAAAGCCAGCTGCATGGCATTTTCGGGATGGAGCCCATGAAGCCAGGGGAAGACTTGGTTGGGCTCCGGCAACGGCTGCGTCGCCAAATGATCGAGAGCAGCAGAAAGTGTGGCGGCATCAATCTCATATACCGGGGGAGACTTGGATAACTTGGTGAAGCGCTCCGGTGGATATAGTAACGATGATAGCGAGTTGCGGGAGGCTTTTGCCGAGGATTCTCGTTGCGAGGCTGAGCCTGAAGGACAGGCAGGGAGATGCTTATTGGGGATCGGGGTTGGAGTCTGAGAGCGAGCATTCAGACTCAATGCCGGGGATACGGGAGGGGGAGTGGAGGAGTGTCGAACCGATTGTTGCTGGACAACAACGGTCGCCATTGCCGTGGGATCTTGTGGTCAGGTGTGCACTTTCTCCTCTTGGCGAATTGCAGCAACTATTGTCCGGCCTTGTGCAGGTTGCAATGAGGCCAGTTGCTCACGTGCAGAGGAGCAGAGAGGCAGTGCGATCACATCCTCTGCAGCACCTGCATAGAAATAGGGCACGATAAAAACAGAGAGACGTCTACTATCAAGCAAGGCTTTCTCTGCTCCTAGAAGTGATTTCTTGTGTCAGCAACAGTTGTGACAGAAATGCTAGATTCCCCCCGGCGGAGGTGTGCATATGTGATAACGGCATATTACTGGTATCTGAGAGATGAGTGGAAGCAACCTACCTGGAATTGACGACCTTGGTATCAATAATCTCTTGATCTCTTTTGGACAGAGAAACTGCGCGACAAAAGGGACAGGAGGCTCGGCAATAACAATGGGACAAGAATGCTGATGCGCGCAGCTGTTCCGGCGGGGGTGGATGCGGTGACGGGTCCACGTCCCGGCGCGTGCACGACTAACTAGTAGCAACTAAGTCTGTGGAGAGCGATAAGGCGTCGAAGCAGCAGATAAGGAGCCACCTTGGCCAGAAAGGGGGTAAAGAAGAAGGATAACAGACTGGTTAAGGAGAGTCAATGGGATACAAAGGACGGCAGATAAGGAGAGCGGCAAGACAGGGCTCTGGCTTTGATGTCGCGGGAGGGCTGAGAGAGGGGTTGGCTACGAGTGGCTGTCACGCATGTCCACAAGCCAACAACAGGGCCTGGACAAGCAATGCAATCACTGCTGTCACGCATGCTGGCCTACAACTGCGAGCATGGCCATGGCTCTGGCCATCTGGTCCTGCATGGGCCACTGGGTCCTACGACATTCCATCCTGTACATTTGCTACATTTGCTACATTTGCTCTCTGGTTTGCCCTGTACATCAACAGGAGTCATGCTGCCCTACTGCCTGATGGAGGACGATCTTGAGATAGGAGAAGCAGCAGCAACCAGCGTCACGCAAGCCGCGCATCCTGCCGCGCCGACCCCGCGCGTGCGCCCAATAGGGACTAGCGCAGGGAAGACAGCAGTGCTAGCGTCCAGCCAGTGGAGCTTGCGCCCGCTTGCTGCTCTGCCAAGTGTATCGGTGACGTTTAAAATGAGCGTGTGGATATCACAACACAGTCACTCAGTTCAATCTAGTGGAAATTCTCTAGAAACTAGATAACTGATAGTGACGGGCTTACATATTATTATTCTTGCAAGTCGTCATGTTCAAACGAGAATAAAAACTAAGCAATAAGTTCTTCGTGTAGGCAGTTCCCAAAGACACGCAACCTTCAACGTGTGGATGCATGCGCCGCTGACAGCTTACATTATCACATAGGAGGGGGCTCCTCTCGCGAACCCCGGATTCGGCATCCGTGTTCCCACCCGCCTACGGTCTACCTAACGTGTTCGCAAAATGCTTCCCTACCCAGACAAGAGACTTTGGACGAAGACGTCATCGTCGAGCTTGTAGCACAAGGTGAAATAATCCTCGCCATTTAATATTGTTGTTTGCTGCCAGAAAGTTCGATTTGTTATTTTGCGACGGATCAGTTATTATTGATTGTAGTCTTATTTGTCGATAATTAATTAAAGGACTTTACTAGTCAAGGGTCAAGGTGCATGGAGCTTGAGTTATATGGAGTATCTTAATTTTTCTTTCCTTTTTATATTTTTTTTTAATTTTTACCCTTTTTTTTGGCTGTTATTGTTGTCCCTAGGAATAATGCCATTATTTGCAAGACCCGTTGAATGGGCCATGTAAATAAATTTATTAATACCTGCAGGTGGTCTCGTTTGAAGCACTGCATGGCGAGTGTGCACCATGGAAATTTCAGACGTCACACAGCGAGCTGGTTGAAACACAGAGACTCGGGACCGTAGGGTACACCTACGCTGTGTCTCGACAGCGTTTCGTGTGAGGGCATCTATCCCATTGTTCGAAAGCACCAGCGCATCACCACCATCTGGCATCATCAGACTTCCTGCGGTCTGCAGTCGCGGAACGAGCAGGTGGGTCGCGAGGGGATCCAAGCTCCGACCAACCCCGCAGCTTGCAGTTCCCTTGCCGGAGAACGGTTAGTAGAGACACATGCCAAGGCGGGGCTCGGTTAGGTAGAACCCCCATTAGATAATCCACATCAAGGTTAGTTATCAACAACGCTGGAGCAACATGTACAGTACTTTTTGGAAGAGGCTGGGCTTGTCACCCGTACGCCTTTTCTCGCAACTCATCTGCCAACCTCAACAGATAAAACCGAGCCATGTCAGGCGGAAGGCCCTCGAACGAGCGTGCGATCTTCGCCACGTCGTTGCGGCCTTTCTCATACGCCTGCAGGTCCCGGTTGGCATACACGTCTCGACCAGCCGCATACCCCTTGGACAGGTTGCGGAAGAAGACATTCACAGCAATGCTCACGCCCCCCACCGGAGCTGTCGTATGGAGCCACAATGGGGGGATGAACAGGATGTCGCCTGGTTTCAGGATCGCTTCGTGCGGCGAGGTGTGCGGAATCGAAGCGATGCGTCCGTCAGTCATATTCTCGAATATATCGATCGTAGAGCTTGATGCGCCCGCGGGCAACTGCAGGTACTGTACGTCGGATGGAGGATACAGAATGAGTCGCTTTTGGCCTTGGATCTGGCAGAGGACGTTCGCCATGACCTGTAACAAGTTGTCAGTATCTGGCTCTCCCATATAAAAAAAAGATTGCTTCGATCCATGTCTTACATCGTAATGGAGCCACATCGTAACAGGCCCGGATATCCGCAGTGGAGAGCTGTGGGCGTTCTCCTCGGCGAACGCTAGCTGGGAAGGAAGATGGAAGTCATTTTTCAGCTCGGGGAAGTCCTCAGCCAGGTTGGCAGGGAGTTTCGATGGCTGATCGGCCGAAACCGAACGCAGATACTGGCGACTCCCGGCATACACTTCGTCCAGAAAGGCGCCGAAATCCTTGGTGACATAGGAGAAGTTCTTCTTCTGAAAGTTCATGTGCTCCGAGCGAGCCTCGTGGACCACAACCTAGACAATTCCCTGTTTTAGCACATCAAAAAGTGGCTATTATCTGACAATTCTATGTGCTCATACCTTGCGGTCGAAGCCAACGGTTCTGGTCAAGTAGTCTTTCGTCCAGAGCTCCGTGCAGCGTCCCAGGTCGGCTTCTGGAATGACGACCGGTCTGGACTGCGCAATGACTTCTTGAAACTCCTCGGGAGTTCTGATGGCTCGCCGTGGAATCTGTTTAATTTCGTTCATACTTGCTGGCTCCTGGAGGCTCGGCTGGGGCGTCGGCTTTGGTGTGTTCTCGTCTGGTGCTGCCGGTTCCCGCAGCATGGCCCATCGATTGTTGCGGTCGGATGTTGCGTCCTGCAGCTGCCACGTGCCGTCATTCCAAAAGGTCCCAAACGAGAAGCATACTGCGCCGCCGCCCACCACCAGGACCTCTGAAGGACTTGTAGCGCACGAGACATGGCCGCTCAGGAGTGGACGGGGTCCGCTGAATTCGTGCCCCAGACCAACAGCGGACAATATAGTTTCAGTCCACGGTGTATCAGAGGCCCGACAGCGTATCAATTCCTGTGTGTTGAGAAGCATGATCTCGTAGTCGGCAGGCACAACGCCCTGCATACCAATGCCACCGATTATCACCAGACCATAGGTAGTCATGTTAGCTGTTGCTCCGAACCGGCCCACGAATTTGGCCAGAGGCGTAGCAGCCTGAAAATTCTTGCTCTGGTCAATTAATTCTAGTATCTTTGATCCATCACCGCGCTCAGATACCGTCCACGTCCAGAAATCGTCCAGAACTATCCCGTCCTGTGTCATGCCTCCAAACAAAACCCCAGAACAACCATCGATACTTTCCATGCACGCCCCAAAACGTGCAGGAGGGCTACCGCCAGCTACTTCAAGTCTCTGCCATCCAATTCGACCATGCCAGAGCAACCAGTCGTTCAGAACGTCACCTTTTTCAGTCTTGCCGCCGTAGACCAGAACGCAATCCTCTTTGTCGCTGAGATGCAAGCGGGTCGCACAATGTCGGAAGCGAGAGGAGGGAAGAGGATGACTCTCTGTCCACACATCTCCCTCCCTAATCCAGCAGTCGCTCAGGGCTGCCGTAGGGGACGTGCGACCTCCAACAAGGAGACAATCATCGTCGCGCAGCGCTGTTACCGTATGGCACATCCGCGCAGGGATTTTCGGTGGGGGTAGAGGCCGGACCGGGACCTTGACACTGTCAGAACTGGTGTAGACGTCTGTTGATAATAGACGGGATTTGCTCCCCAGCCCGCCGTGCACACCAAGCGACGTGCTGCTATCCGGAATAATAGCACCGTATCGTCGCTGACCGCTGGAAGGTGCATGGAGAAGTCTCAGGGGGAGGCGGTGAGTTGTTTGCAGGTCAGATGAGGATAGCGTTTGCCTCGAGCAACCGTTATGGACACCTTCTTTTGTAGTAGTAGAAGCCGAAAGGAGGAAATAGTGTGAGGCAAAGAGCGCGAACTCTTCCCATTCATCGAATGCCTCGACTTTATCCAGAGAGAGTCGCTGGGAACTGCTGAGGAAAGAGTTGTCATTCCAGACATCCTGTAGACTCCGTGCGCATGCCTGTCTCCAGCCTGCATCGATAAAGCGTTGCTCCTGAGCGCTCAGAGACGGATACTTGTGAATGGAATGGAGAGGCGCCTGGAGCTTGTTGAAATGCTTCATCATAGTGACAGCGAAGGGGTGATCTGGTCCATCTGGGAAGAACTGTTCTAAAAGACAGAATCGGACGTCTTTACACCTGTTAGCCTGCGTTCTGTTCCAGCTTCAGATCTCACAATTCCGCTCTGACCTTCACCAAGGGTTGGTATCCAGGAGATGAGCGCATCGGCAGATTCGACATCCATGTAAGTCAGGGACACTTCGGCGATGCAAAGAATTGAAGACGGAGAGGTGCCAATCTCGCTCTTCAGTGCTTCCTCCAATTTCTTCAGGTTTTTTAGGTCGCAACCAATGCCAATGTAGTGCATGCTGCGCACCAGCACGGTGCTCTGTTCGGGGAACACCTCCACATCCCCAAGAAGATCCCTCAGTTCCTTGGTCTGCCGGATCACGTTCGTCTTCGTGGCCATCAGCTTCTCGTAATCGATATCCACGAACGTCGCATTTCTACACCGGGATTGTTCGCCGCTGAGGAACTGAAAGGGAAGCGGGTCACTACGATGATTGCCTTAGCCTACGTCTCATTATCTGACAAGTTCTCAGCTATCCACTCACTAGCCACATCCCAGGTTCACAACAAATTTGGGGTTATGCGATGGTTCCTCCAAGAAACGCCGAACGGTCTCTGCAATGGCATGCATGCGCAGCCAGTATCCTCGATTGATCAACGGGGCACGCCTTTGGGGCTTTTTCACGAAGTACCGGAAGAAATGGGGCTGCGGGTAGTAACGGAGCTCGACGCTGCGCTTCGACACGATACTGCTGTTATTCGTCTGACGGTCGTCAGCGAACTATTATCGATCTGATCTGGAGGTTGAGACGGGGGGAAAGGTCGCATTTACCCCCATGACGAGGTCCGCCTCCCTCTCTGCCTTCGTACTCGCCCCCGCCATGGCTGATTTTCCCGTTGACCCCATGGCTGCTGGGTGTTCTGTCACGGCTGGCTGTTGTGCGCAAATCTCCATCGGCGGCGGAACGCAATCAAGGTGTGGTCCAAGCGTCGGTGTCGGTGGAGCCGCGCGATTGCAGCAGAACAATCTAACAACACCGCCACACGCGTGAACATCCTCTTGGTGTCACCTGGACCGTCCCTGCGAAGGCCCCCGGCTGAACGCTGCCTAATCCCCGGGTTCCCCAGACATGAGGCTCCTTCTCTCCATCTTTCTGCTGTAAAGCACCTCATTTTCCTCCTGAACACCCGGCGTCTGGTCTGTTATGGGCCCGTTGCGTCCCCTCTCCCCGGTTGATTGGTGAAGCGGGGTACCTTAGTAAAGCAGAGCGTCACCCATCCTCCAGAAACATTCTGCGCTGGAGCCGCCATCCTCCATAGCATGCACTCGGCAAGATGTCCATGAACTTTG
Organism: Rasamsonia emersonii CBS 393.64; assembly: GCF_000968595.1. Classification (NCBI taxonomy): domain Eukaryota; kingdom Fungi; phylum Ascomycota; class Eurotiomycetes; order Eurotiales; family Trichocomaceae; genus Rasamsonia; species Rasamsonia emersonii. Next base: position 15,221 of record NW_013563210.1, read on the forward strand.
TGACGTTTAACCAGGACTACAGCTATTTGGCTGTGGGTATGTGATCTGGTCCTTTCTAGCCATGCGACTGCTCACCCTTGCCAGGCACTTCGAAAGGGTTCCGCATCTTTACGACAGATCCCTTTGCCAAGAGCTATGAAACCAAGGAAGGAAACATAGCAATCCTAGAGATGTTGTTTTCAACATCTCTAGTGGCGCTGATTCTGTCGCCCCGCCGGCTTCAAATCACAAACACCAAGGTCAGTCGTCTTGGTTTCTCTGTACTTTTTCTAATGAGGAATCGATTGTACGGCATATTCTCAATGCAGGATGTGAAGTTGACTGTGCTATAGCGGCAATCGACCATCTGTGAACTTACGTTTCCGACCACGGTGCTAGCCGTGAAATTGAACCGCAAAAGGCTGGTCATTGTCCTCGAAGACCAGATCTATCTCTACGATATCCAGACTATGAAGCTTCTGCATACCATAGAAACGTCTCCGAATCCAAATGGTAGGTCTCGATGCTGCTCGTCTCTTCCTGGTTGATTCATCTCCTGATCTCCCCTGCAGCCATCTGTGCGTTGTCGCCGTCTTCCGAGAATTGCTATCTTGCATATCCACTGCCGCAGAAGGCTCCTCCTTCTTCATTTGCGCCTCCTGCGCATACACCCCCGGGGAGCATGCATATAGCGCCCACGAGCGGGGACGTCCTTATTTTTGACACGTTGAAGCTGGAAGCCATCAACGTTGTCGAAGCGCATCGATCTCCGTTATCATGTATCACATTAAACAGCGAGGGCACGCTTCTGGCTACTGCGTCAGACAAAGGGACGATCATCCGAGTGTTTTCGGTCCCGGATGGTCACAAGCTTTATCAGTTCCGACGAGGATCCATACCCTCGAGAATATATAGCATGTCATTCAATACGACCTCGACTCTTCTTTGCGTTTCGTCTGCTACGGAGACCATCCATATCTTTAAACTGAGCAACCAAGGCTCATCTACTGAGGGAGGTCCCGGTTCACCTACCGGGGAGAGAGCCCTCAGTCAAAGTTCTTCCGGCTATTCGCCCACGGGAGAAGACTCGGCTGGCGATAGAGAAGTGTCGGACATTGCATCAAGGAAGCACAATGGGACACTGATGGGAATGATCCGGCGGACCTCGCAGAACGTCGGAAGCACCTTTGCGGCCAGGGTTGGAGGGTATCTCCCGAAGGGCGTGAGCGAAATGTGGGAGCCGGCCCGTGACTTTGCCTGGATTAAACTCCCCAGGTCGGCCCAGGGACACGGTGGAAGTGCGAGTTCGGGTCCAGTGAGAAGTGTCGTGGCCATGAGCAGCAACACGCCTCAAGTCATGGTGGTGACGAGTGAGGGTAATTTCTATGTCTTCAACATTGACCTCTCCAAGGGGGGAGAAGGCACATTGACGAAACAATACTCGTAGGTGTTCCTTATTCCTTTCTGATTGGAATTCAGTTTACTAACGGATGGTTTCCGATTAGGGTGCTTGATACCAATGACAAACTTGGAACATCCGCGATGGATTATTATTGACTGTTACGAGTTTCTGTCTTGTTGATCTTTTCGTTCTTTAGCAATGGTGCATGTCTGACGCAGGCGCATTATCTATTTCGGCATTCTGCTCTCGGAGTCTTGGGGCAATTCATGTTTTGGGACGGTAGGCTCTGCTTTTTGTTTGTCTGTTCGTTAATGAGTCTTCGCTGTATGATGCGAACGTGATGGACTTGGCTAGTCTCGGTTATTTCTTGGGGTTTGTTGAACCGACATCCTTGCAGTCATGAGAATGGCATCCTTTGAGCGATACCTTTGGAGCAGTCGAATTTTTAATCCCTGGATCTCCTCTTGAAATTAACCTGTTACGCACTAGCCTGTGGACGCAACGTAGATTTTCTCTTCTGACAGTATCGTTCAGAAAGGGGGAATCTGTAGATAAACCGGAGGGTAGTTTGGCATGCGGAGCTTTTGTCTGTTCTCTTCCCTATCGGGAAAACCCAATCTTTTTTCTCTCTGGATATTTACCCTCCTGACTACTGGCGATAGGTTTGTGAGACACGTTACATACCTAAGACCCTCGAGGCTCAGTTGCTAACGAGTCGTAGCTTTGCACAAAATACTCCGTATCAGCGCGATGTGTTTGGGCCAATGCAGGCGTCCGTGACAATTCTCCTTGATTCACATGCCACATTCCTGTACTGTCCAGATATACTACCTATCATCTGACTTCTATCCAATGGACTTCTCCCTCAGCAGCCACTGCAGCTCCTTGGCCTCTTCTGGAGTCAGAAGTTCGTCCAGCGTCTTGGCCTGCATGAAATCGTGGTCTGCAAACTCGAAGCCAGGGACGACAGTCTTGCACGACGGTACCATCAATAAAACTGACCAGACCACAAAGTAAAGAAGGCGTAGATTACATACCTCACTGATCAATAACCCCTCCGACTTCTTGCCATCGTCATTATCGTCATCGGGCAACAAGAAACTGGCCTTGTACTTGCCCCCCTCCACGATCCACTGCAGCCTCTCCCCTCGGGCGATGTCATGCCCGACGACGAAGGACTCGATCCGAGCCTTTCCGTTCTGGGCAGCTCGATCGCCGCGCAGCACCTCGTCTGCGTGGATCAGCACGTAGCGGCCGCGTCCGCGGTGGAGGGTATGGACGGTGCGGCCGCGGTTGCGATGGAAGACGCCCAGCGGTGAGCCCGGCGTGAGATAGTAAAAGATGGTCGTGCTGGCGGAGCGCGTGGAATGGTCCTGCCCCGCGGCCAGCCGCGTGGTCGACGTCACATCAGTCGCGGGCACCTCGTACGCCGTGCCCGGGTCTTTATTAGTGAGGAATGGATTGGGGATGTTGAGAGGATCGCGATCGGTCTCGACATAGTAGCCGCCCTCGACGTGCGGCTGCAGGTGGAGGATGTCGATGGTCTGCTGGACGGCCGGCGGTTCTTGCTTGGGGCCGACCCCGCGGGAGGGAGGGTAGACGGGCTTGATCTGCGAGAGGGGGACGTCTAATTGATGGGCCATCTTTTTTTTTAATTTTTTTTATTCATGTCTTCTTTTATAATCTGTTTCTTCTGTCTGCATCGTGAAAATAAAATGTAGAATGGAGGCAGAGTTGCAATCGGACGGAGACCGACAGACGATAAATTTTTTGTCTAAGGACTATCAGCTGATAAGTGTGCTCAGCCTCAGCAACCTCGCACATGCATTCATATCAGCATCGTTGCCTAAGGTGATGTAAATACAGCCAAATATCAAGGTCCAGAGATGGAGGTCAGTATGTATAATATTTCGTTGAAGGAATAATAAATAAGCGCCTAGCTACACCCCCTCTTTGCAGATGCTTCGTTTACAGACGCTACAGTGAAGGACAGCATGCGCTGCCAAGCAAGCAATTTAATCCACATGGATCTCTGCCTCGTGGCCGGAGCATTCCAGTCGATGCGCGGACAAATAACAGGCTCCCCAGACTGTTGGTGGCAGGCCAGCAAACCTAAGCAGATTGCTAGAATTAATTAACGTAATCAACCACCGAGCGACGAATACCACCGAGCGACGAATTTTCCTCCACCCTACCACTTCCTTTTTTCAACGCGTCATTTTATCACCACCACTATCAAAAATGCCTTTATCTCAAGAAAACCGAATTCAAATGGCTATTGCAGCTTATAAAAATCAAAAAGTCAAATCAATACTGAAGGCTGCAGAGATTTTTGGGGTGCCTGAGGCTACCCTTCGCGCTCGCCTTAAAGGAAGACAACCACGCGCAGAAACACGTGCTAATGGCCAT
>NW_013563209.1:0-54259 GCF_000968595.1 Rasamsonia emersonii CBS 393.64
AGGATGCCACAGCGGCGCCAGCAAGCTCTAAGACGAAAAGCACGAACGGAGGCTCAAGGACATCCCACTCCCGCGTGAGGAATAGGCTACGGCACATCGCGGCGTTGAGATCCAGGTTCAGGATCCAAGGTGCGGATCTTTCGTCCTGTGCGGAACAACGGCAAGCCAACTGGGCGACTTGCTGTTGAATGACACCTCTTCACTGTAATAGGAGTAGGGGGTAATTATGGTCTTGATCTTGACCCTGTCCGATCTGAAGCCATTAATCATGTTGTGATTTTTGCTCGTTATACATAACCTGTCTTCCTGCTTGTATATAATTTCAGGGTCACTATCATTCTTAAGTCATTAGATGCAAGCACTGTACTGTTTTCTGCTTGATCATTAGTTTTTCTCTATCTCGTTGATAGACGAATTCTAGTTAGGTCATCTCGTAAAATCCTCATTGTTCATTTTCATGACCTCGTTGGTCATATGTCGACAAATTTATTAAGCTTAGAGGGCTATATATATAATGCCTAATTAATTAACTACTTTATCATAGTGGATTAACAGTTTAATTATATAACACGACAAGGTATCTCTAGAGTATTGTATAATTTAACTACTACTACTAACTACTCTAACTGCTCCCTAGGGGATTGGGGCTTATCCAGGAGGCCTACCAGGGCATGGGGGCAGAACTAGTGCCAGCCAACGTATGTATTCCAAAGTGTTACTCCATCTAAGCAGGGTAGGTTAGGCCGGCAGGCTGACTATATTGCGTACTCACAGCCACAATGCCATAGACAGGTAGCATTGCAGAACGAGCCTCACCCCCAATTCCTCCACCTCCCCGAGTTTCTTGATACATTTCTCCAAGTGCACTCACTCCCACCGCTCTCTCCCAGCACGCACTGTCTGCTTACGTCTTTCTAACCCCACCTTTCGCTACACTTCTCTCCTCCCAAATGTCTCGCAAGACAGTACTCATCACCGGCTGTTCAGCCGGCGGCATCGGGGCTGCCCTAGCTCATGCCCTGGCCAAACGTGGCCACCAAGTCTTTGCGACAGCGCGGAACACCTCCAAGATCCCCTCCACGCTCACGTCCCTTCCCAACGTGACAACGCTGCAGCTGGACGTGACGTCCGCGTCTTCTGTCTCCGAGGCCGCCCAGGCCGTGGCCGCAGCGACGCAGGACCAAGGAACTAGGGGACTGGACGTGCTGGTTAACAATGCTGGCGCTGGTTACACGATGCCGCTTCTAGACGCAGATTTGGATGATGCCCAGAGACTCTACGAGGTCAACGTCTGGGGAGCACTGAGGACTGTCCAAGCGATCGCTGCCTTGTTGATTGAGAAGGGCGGACGTGTGGTCAATGTGAGTAGTATGGGCGGGGCGCTTCATACGCCATGGGTCGGTACGTATCTCTATTCTATATCCTCTTTTTCCTCTTCTTTGTCCTTTTTTTTTCTCCTAGGCTCTCTCTCCACGCTACTATAGTATGCTGCTGCTTGCCTCTCAAAAAAAAAAACCTCTAACCCACTCTCCCACAGGGATCTACTCTTCCTCCAAGGCGGCCCTGACGAACCTCTCCGAGACCCTCCGCCTCGAACTTGCGCCCTTCGGCGTCTCCGTCGTCACGCTCATGGTGGGCCTCATCTCGACACCTTTCCGCACGAACCAGCCTGCGTTCATCTTGCCCCCTACCTCTCGCTACGCCGCCATCAAGGATACCATCGCCCGCTGGGCGTCCGGCGAGGCCGGCCCGAAGGGTTGCTCGGCCGAGGAGTTCGCAGAATCGGTGCTGGATGATGTCGTCGGCAGCGGGAAGGGAGGACAGCTCTGGAAGGGCCCGAAAAGCGGCGCTGCCAAGTTTGTTTCCAAATGGGTGCCGGCGTCGATGGTGGTGAGCAAATAACCCCTTCTCTCTCTCTCTCTCTCTCTCTCTCTCTGTGTGTGTGTGTATGTGTGTGTGTGCCGTATATATGAATTCTGATACGATTCGGCCATCTAGGACGGTTTGTTGACCAATCAAAATGGCCTGGATGAGCTGGCCAAGTGTGTCAAAAAGGGCCATGAGTAAAAGAATGTAATGTAGAACTCGTGGCGTAGAAAGGAGGGGCATATCAGCGGGTATTCACCCAAGGACAAAATCTTTAAGCCCAGGAAAGCGGCTTTCTATATATACAAAGAAAAAGAGGCGCTGCCTCTATCCCTCAAATGTTTGCATGTCCATGTTCATTGGTATAATTTCATTCCCCTCCTTCTCTCGCATACACACGAACCTTGGAATCAAGGCAAACTAACAAGAAGGTAAAAACGAACGACATCAAAACCAATTGTCGTGGGTCAAAATTTTGAAGGAGAAGTGCCTGTTTTCCCAAAATATATTGCAATATCACTAGTCAAGGAACGTTGCATTTTTTTGCATGTCGAGTTTGTAGTGGACAGCCTCTTTCCTTTTAGAGTAAGCTGGGGACCACTGGACATTCAGTGACTGCCTCCCCTTTACGACACGACATTTCCTGCCCAAAGTTTCTCTTTGTCCATCAAGCATTTCTCGCCTGTTACTAGACGAACCTGATGTAGCTATCATGCGTACAGCAAGAGGCCATATTTAAGCCTAAAACTCTAGAAATTCTACTTCTCTATTCTCTATATTAGTTAGGGTTCAAAATTGAACTTTATGGTCTGAAATAGACCCTAGGGGTCGAAATAAGCTGTTAGGAAGCATCTTATCTATAATTGATAATGCTAATATGGCAGAGCACAGAGCTCTAGGAAAGCATGCCAGAGTAGACAAGGTCGAAGAAGCGATAATGTGCAAGCAGGAGAGCGGAGCCAATGGGAGCAGCACAAGCAGGAGCTTAGTCAGAAAGCGTATGTCGAGGAGTTCTCCATCAATAATACCTTAGAATATTCACTCTCTGGCTCCAATTCCTGACCCTGCTGGCCCAACCTCCCTTTTCTTCCATTGGGAGACATCATTCATTGAACATACAACTAAAATCGACCAACAATGAACTCTCCTGTTTGATTGTTTTTGTTGCTGCTTAGCCAACACTCTTGTGGTGTGTGCTCCGCTCCGCCCCGGCACTTCACTGTTCCTCCGCATTAATTAACTTGACGCTCTAGATCGGCCCCACCGGACAGACGCGTTCTACATACATTACGGAGTGATACATATACTCTGGACTCCATCTCTCCTTCCGCGAAGCGACCGGGAAATCAGGACTCTGGGGACAGAGTCATTTCAGCATCTTCTCGATACGCGCCAATTAATGTGAGTACCTACACCAAATCCTGCCTCTTCCTATTCCTCTCCGAGTGTGCCAGAGAGACTAACACGAGGGTTTCGCCCATGTCCCTTTGTCTAGTTCGCTTTACACTTCCTTCCACCTTCTTCCACCATCCAGGCACGACTTTTGTCATATTCAGCATCCTAATAGCCATCCGGGGCCGGTTCCCGTTGTCGTCTCGCCGCGTTGTTGCATTGATGAGCCATTGAATGATACTGTTTCTAGTCGGCGGCCTTTGTCTTGTTGGAGATAAAACTACACACGTTGATTATTGCCATCTATCTACATTATCTGTGAATCGGTCTTGGAACGAAAAGGAACGCTCTGCCACCTACAATGCCTACCACAACTACCACAACCACTTCTACCGCCGACGCTTCGACGCTTTCTCCCGCCGCCCTCGAGTCCAATCTCTTCAATCACCTCGCGAGTACGTCTGCCCTGGAAGACCTACACGATAACCTCCTTTGTGCTCTCCAACGCGCCGGCTGGACCGAGCGAGTCCGCAATCTCTCCCTGGAACTCCTTCGCGCTGGCCGCTGTGACCGTTTCGATGACGTTGTCGATGCCGTTGTCGCCCTCGCCGAGGGAAGAACCCATCCTGCCGTGACGCCTGAGGATAATGGAGAAGCGCGCGACCCGGAAACCGACGCCTTTTTCGAGAACATCGATGTCCGAATACCGAGTTCCGTCGTTGAGCAGGGGGTGAAGGCGATCAAAGAAGCGCTGCGACCGATTGTGACCATCGAAGATGACGGGGACGCGACAGATGGGGATGGCGAGCAGGAGCAGTCGCAACCACAACCAGAGGATTCAACGCCAACGAAGAAGGAAGAGCCCGCGGATGGCAAGCAGCCGGAGAAGGGCAAGGCAGGAAAAGATATCGGTGGTGGCGGTCATCGTAAGAGCATCGACAACGGCAACAGCACGTCCGCCCCGCGTCCTCCCCTGAAGAACGGCGACGCGAGCCCCTCGAAGAAGCCAGCAGCGAAGGACAAGAAACCCAAGACCGGAGGCAAGGACGTCAAGACCAGCAGCTGAAAAACAAAAGAACACGATAGATAGCTACCTTGTAAAAAAAAAGCATACAAAGTCACAGGACTACAATACAAAAACGGGGGAAGGAAAGGGAGAGGCGTTCTCGGTAATCTGGTCAAAAAAGAGCGGCATCATACGGAGTAACATCATGCGTTTGTTTCTTCGATCGAACTCGGGTTGAGACAAGCTATCATCGGCGGGCGTTACTAACTACTCCTCTACATGTATGTACAGTACATTACCATAATTCTTCCTTATTGATACCATCTCCGTGATCTTTTTTTTTTCTTAATTCTTGTCTCTAGGTCTTAAATGTCACGCAAAAGTAAGAAAATAGAAGCTTGCTTGGTTTGGTTTGGTTTGGTTTGCTTGGGGTTGGTTGGTTAATTGATTGGTTAAATAAGCATCTATTATTCGTTCGGCAGGCAGAAGGGAAAAAAAAATTGTAGATGTAGAATACAAAGAACAGCTTAACGCTTTCGATAGATCTACCAGCTGGGAAATTGGGGGGGAAAGGGGGGGAAAGGAAAGGGGGGAATGAAGACACTCCGATCCCGCCGCTTTCTCGGAATTCTCTGAACTGTCTTGTTTCTCTTTTCCATTGGATTGTATTCTTTCTTTCTTTCTTTGCCTCGACTCCCTTCCACATCATCCATCTGCAACTGTCTTGAGAGCTTCATTCATACCATCCTAGGAGATGCATGCATGACAGAAGAATAAGAGATATTCGAGGGGACACAACCAGACACATCAGAGAAACCAATCTCTTTCATCGAGTATAAAAAGATAAAAGAAAAAAAATTACTTTAGACTACCTAACTGCTCTCACCAATCGATAGATTCAAGCTTCAGTGATAACAGAGGGGGATAGAGACGGGGGAAAACATCACAGAGTTTCATGTTAGTCGTAGAGGCTGTCATCATTGCCCGCGTCACCAAAGCCGTTCTGTCCGGAGCTCCCGGCAGCCTCCTCAGCGGTCGGGAAGCGGAAAAAGGCGCTGCCACCCGAGTTCTTCAAGCTCTGAGCAAAGGCCTCGTAGCGTCGGATCTCAACATCGCTGACGGATCGTCGAGCGGACTTCATGGCCTCTTCGAAGTGAGCGCGGGTCAGCTCCGGCACCGGGTCCTCCTCTTCCTCCATGTTGACGTCCTCGCCGGCAGCCTCACGCTCCTTTTGGCGCTCAATTTCCGCAGCAATCGACTGCTTGATGGCCAGCTTGACTGCCCGTTGAGTGATGAACCCAAGATCAGCACCAGAGAACCCGTGAGTCTGGCTGGCAATGTAAGCAAGGTCGACATCGGGAGCCACGGGCGTCTTGCGCAGCTGGGCCCTCAAGATACTCTCACGAGAGGCCTGGTCGGGCAGAGGAACGTAGACCAGGGTGTCAAGACGGCCAGGTCGGCAAAGGGCAGCGTCGAGCTGTTCCGGGCGGTTGGTTGCACCAATGACGAACACGTTCTTCTTCGTGGTCATGCCGTCCATTTCTGAGAAGACACATTAGCATGCTGGTCCAAGTGTGAAAATTTTTATTGAGATTGAACTTACCGGTCAGAAGCTGGTTCACAACCCGGTCAGAAGCACCACCAGCATCTCCGACAGCACCACCACGGGACTTGGCGATAGAGTCCAACTCATCCAGGAACACGACACAAGGTGCAGCAGCACGGGCCTTGTCGAAAATGTCACGAATGTTGCTCTCCGATTCACCGAACCACATACTCAAGAGCTCAGGGCCCTTGACGGAGATGAAGTTGGCAGCACACTCGTTGGCCACCGCCTTGGCGAGCATGGTCTTACCAGTACCGGGAGGACCATAGAACAACACACCGCGAGACGGCGAAAGACCGAACTTGGCGAACTTCTCGGGGTGGTCGACAGGGTACTGGACGCTCTCGATGAGCTCGCGCTTAACGTCCTCCAGACCACCAATGTCTTCCCAGCGGACGTTGGGAACCTCGACGACGGCAACCTCGCGAAGGGCCGAAGGGTTCGAGACACCGAGGGCGTAGCGGAAGTTGTCCATAGTCACACCTAGCGAGTCGAGAACCTCGGCGTCGATGGTGTCCTCGTCAAGATCAATGAGATCCATCTTCTCACGGATCTGCTGCATGGCGGCTTCGGAGCACAGAGAGGCAATATCGGAGCCAACGTAACCATGCGTTTCAGCGGCGATGGTTTCGAGATCGACATCCTCCGCGAGCTTCATGTTCTTGGTGTGGATCTGCAGGATCTCCAGACGGCCGGTCGGGTCAGGGATACCAATGTCCACTTCGCGATCGAAACGTCCGAAACGACGCAGGGCCGGATCGATGGAGTTGGGACGGTTGGTGGCGGCCATGACGACGACGTTGGAACGGGCCTTCATGCCGTCCATGAGGGTCAGAAGCTGAGAGACCACACGACGCTCGACTTCTCCGTTGGTCTTCTCACGCTTGGGCGCGATCGAGTCGATCTCGTCGATGAAGATGATGGATGGCGAGTTCTTCTCCGCCTCCTCGAAAGCCTTGCGCAGGTTGGACTCGGATTCACCGGCCATCTTGGACATGATTTCGGGACCGTTGATGAGGAAGAAGAAGGCGCCCGTCTCATTGGCGACGGCACGAGCCATCAGAGTCTTACCCGTACCGGGGGGACCGTACATCAGGATACCGCGCGGGGGCTTGATACCGATGGACTTGAAGAGTTGAGGGTGGCGCAGAGGCAGCTCGACCAGTTCCCGGATCTGAGCCATCTGCTTCCGGCAACCACCGATGTCATCGTAGCCGACCTCGTTGAGGCCGCCCTCCTCGTCCTCTCGCTGGATGGGCTCGCCCTCACAGTGGATGATGGTATCTTGGGCAACAATACCGTACTCCGGAGGGTCGACCTCGACCACCTTGAACTCGACTTGTCTCATACCACCACGGACTGTGAACAAGTCGCCCTGCCTGACAGGTCGGTAGGCTTCACGGAAGTATGGAGCAAGGTAGACGTCGAAGAGGGAGCCGGTGAGACCCTCGACGGTATCCGCGATGGGGAGAACAGCGATACGCTTGGCCTGGATGGACGAGCAGTGGTTAGCAGCAGGTCGATGGTGGGGCACATGATTAGGCTGATACTCACATATTTGATATCCGGGCACGGGTGGACAGTGATGATGTCTCCGTGCTTAACACGCAAGTTATGCCTGACCACACGGTTGATGCGGGCGCTGCCATCATCGAGGTCGTCGTCCGCCAAGACGATCAGGACAGTGTCTCGTCGCTTCTTGCCCTTGACCAGGACTGTGTCGCCACGGAACAGCTGCAAAGTCTCCATCGTGTTGTTGGAGAGGGCGATGATGGAGTTATCATCGTTAACCGCATCAGTCACGCTGGTTCATCGTCAGCAAGTTGCTCCTCATCACAAGGGATTCTAGAAGGGAGTCCGCCACTTACATCAACGAGTTGGGCTTCTTCTTCTTCTTGAGGATGGCCGTTGCAGTATCGAGCTCCTGCGACAGGGGTTAGTTCGCGAACCCGAGGGGTCACCACTCTTTCACGAGGATCAACTTACATCCTTCTTTTCGGCGCCCGAGACGTCACTGTGAAGGGAGCAGTCAGCATCGTATCGTCTACGACAGGGCAGGGGATGACTTACTTGAGGTGTACCCTCTGTTTGCTGTGAACGTGATCCGGTTCTGACGACATTTTCACTGGCGATGGGGATGTGCGAGGGATGTTATCAAGCTGCAGTCGACGTCACCTGACGACGTGGACACCAAAACCACACAAAGGACAAGAGTCAAGACTCGTCCCGGAAAGAGAGCAGATGAGAGAGTGTCGATACCACGAGAACCAGCAGACGGATGCAGAGAGCTGGCGGGTGGAGAGTGGGAAGTGGGAAGAAGGGGAAGATGCGAGGTGGTTGTAGGAGGGCTGGAGGTTGGCAGGGCAGCTCCGTTAAGAGGTGACGATATTGACTGGTGGCCGAGGCGGTGGTGACTGGCAGGCTGCTGACCTAAGCACTGCTGAGCTGGCTGTTCCGCGCTGTGCCTGGAGCCCGGCGGGCAGCCACGGTTCTGCCGCCACCTCACCGCCCAGAGAAAGACATGGAATCCGCTCGATGGGTCGACCGTTGACGACAGCCGCTGCAGCCTGGCGATGGCATACAGCGGCCCAGTGGCCAGACCGCCGCATCGAGCATGGTAGGGCTCCAGCAGTCCCATGCGGAGGCAAAGTGCCATGCCTAGGGCTCCAATAATTATTAATGATGCCACTTCCATGAGCTCTCAGTTGTGGTCGAGAGACTGCGCATCCACGTCTGCAACAGCCACATCCGCTCCTTCTATACCAATTTCATCTTATCATCCGATAGCACTGTCGCCTTATAGATACAATCGGTCTAGATCGGGAGAAAGCCTCTCCATCCATGGGTGTCTGAGAGAGCCCTGGCTGGCAAAGTACCGGGCGCACACAGGCGTCCTCCCATGGCCCGTGATGAGGCAGGGAAGAAATGCAGCCTAGTTGTCCGTGGATACGTCCTGTGCCATGGCAACATCAAAGCATTGCCAGCCTTGCCGGCTGTCTCCAGGCAGATGTCTGCACCAATTCACAACTTACCCCTTTTACACGGGTCTTTGGTGACCACGGTACTGTTAAGGCTCAACTTTCAGTCGGGTTTGAAATAGCAATATTCCAGCGGGTAGATCCATCAAGCCATACGTCTAATCGGTCACTGACTCATTGTATACCCTTATCAGTTCTTCAGACATCATTCTTGTCTAATTAGAGCACAGGCATTCGATTGCCTAAGATCCTCTTTTCTTGTCACAGCGTCTGGACAGCTGATCCAATCGGGCATCAGATTCTGTCCAGAATCGGTACCTGCAAACATCTCTCCAGGGATGTAATCACTGCCTACTTGTAGGAGTTGCAGGACTGCAACTGCCCAATCGACTTGGAGTTCTCCGGGGAGACACGGGTCTCCTTTCGAGACCTCGTGCTCCATCCAGGATGGAGATCAAGCCCTGGTACCCTGCCGATTATCGCCTTGCCATGAGCAACACCTTTTCTGAGGAGGAGGTGAACTACTTCCTGAGAAAACCGGGTTGCACTCCCCGCTTCGTCTATGGCGTGCTGATGCTTCCGACCGCCCTCAAATACTATATCGATATGGACCAGCGCATAGACATTGCCCAGAACATGACCCAGGCGACACTCTTTGGCTACCAGCTGTATGCGTTTGCCGAGTCGAGTCCTCCGGTGATTGCGCCATCGTCGAATCCGCGAGCCTCGGTGGAGGGCATGTTGGTCTTCAACCTCAATGAGGTCCAGAGAAACGCCATCTACCAGTTCGAGACCGGCCTGATGGATCTGGTCAGCGTCGAGGTGGAGATCTGTCAACGAGACGCTCGAAACATTCGGAGTTTGCGTACGATCGAACCCGTCGGCACATTCGCGTGGCGCGGTTCGGCGGACGGTCTCATCCCTTTGAGAAGGGCAGCCTGGCAGGTTGATGATTTCCTGCGGAGCACTTTCTATCGCCACATCGAGCGATCGCAGAGAGCTAGTTGGACTGCACCTTCTTCCTTATCCTCGTCGTTGTCCAGAGACTCTCTGCGAGATCACACCGGCCCGACTACCCTGAATGACGAACGAGGAGGTGTAAATGCCGTGTCTGGGGACTGGAGGACGTCTTTGGAGAGGATTATTGAAGAATTATAACATACCAGAAGTATGATGGAAACCTATAAAAGAACTCTTTTCATTGCCGTTGATATTGGACTGATCTTACGAGCAGTGCAACTAGCAGTGCAATCTTCTTTCAGAACATGAACGACAAACGAAATGCAAAGATACCAGTTATCTCTTCGATGCTTCTAGGCATGGATTTGCAGAGATGACACTCTCCTGGCACCATATCGTCAAACTAGAGCGACTCATCATACCAGAACTGGACGACATTCTTCACGATGATAGAAAGAAAGAGTTCCACAACATAAAACGTGCATCATCTTCCATCACAGCCGGAATTTTCCTTACCGTCCGAATTCGAGTAGATTTCCTCGACACTCTGTCCTCATTGTCATTGTCATTGTCATTGTCGCCCTGCTCCTTGTAATTTCACAGCCTATGTACGGGAATCCCCTTTCTTTTTCCTTTATGAATCTTTGGAAAAAGCCAAGAAAACTCAATACCTGCTCATCGATGTTTATGACCACGTACAGGGATGTCTCCGGCCTGTCTTTACTTTCCTTTCAGTGCGATTCTTTGTAATAATAACGAACCTTGACATCTCCTTTGTAAGTACAGTACCATCAACTCAGCCACCCTTCGGAATGAAATGAAAGCAAAACGGATTCGTAAGCCTGGCTCTCCTACTTTCTCATTAGGGGAAAGTAGACGCCACCTTGCCTACCTATCTTTTGATATTCGCGGCATTACCTAATTAGGTTATGTACAGTGCCCAAGAAACCCACCTGAGAACTTTTAGGCAGCTTGTCCTCAATTGCCGCCACAACGGGATCATGACAAATTGTTCACTTTTGCCACTTAGGATTTCGGTCGAGCGTTTGTCAAGCCGTCTAGACGATCTACCAAACCCATGAGATATCATTCTACAGTCTATATACAGTAAAAACATCAAGAATAAAGATACACAGAATATCAAAAACGGGAGGAAGGTGGCTTGGGAAGAGAACGAAAGAAACAAGCCAATGCTACTGCTGTCGGACTATGCAGTGGCAGTCGCTTTCCAAGCGTCATACGTCCCCCACAACCCTGCAATCAGACCGATAAATCCAGTCAGGCTTTCTGGCAACCCGATCCCCTTCTCCAGACTCCAGTGGGCGCACAATGGTGCCCAGGCCAGGTTATTGACCAGGCTCTTCCTCCATTTACGGATTTCCTGTCTTCGGGCCTCTTCTTCCTTCTGCTCCTCTTCCCGCTTCTCCGTTTCGGACAGGGTCGATTCCGCCCTGATCTTCTTCCGCTCCTCTTCCCGTCGGCGGAACAGCACAGACTCCCGGCCCAGTCGCACAAACTCGAGCAGGACATACCCGAACCAGGCGCGCGTGCTCCAGAGATACCACGCATCGACTCCGCCCGTTCTCTTCACCAGGCGTTTCCCAAAGATCCCCTTCGAGGCGAGGTATGCCACATTTTCGAGCGCCTGGTACACCAGAATCGACAACACCTCGAGATAAGCCACTATCCGCAGCACCCGGTCACGGGGTGGAGACTTGGCTGTGGCAGAGCCCCAGGTCCAGATCGAGATCAGGGCAAAAAGACGGAGAGTGTAGCGGGTTTCGGATATGAGTTTTGAGAGGGCGAGTAACGGTGGTATCGATGATGAGGAAGGGGAGGAGGAGTATAATACGATCGTGGGGTTTTGTCCTCGTAGTTTGTAAAGGAGGAGCAGACGGAGACGGTTCCGAACGGCGGTTGATGGTAAAGAAGCCAGAAGGTAATGTAGAGCATGTGAACCGTAATTGAGAGTGGAGAGCACAGATCCAAGGCCATCTGACGTAGATAGCAACCTAGCGATTGAAAATAAAATGAGTCAGCAGGATACTTTATTATTTCTTAGGAACTGCCATGGATAATGCATATGAACGTGGGACAGTTCTAGTAACAACTAAACCACAAGAAGGCAAAAAAAAAAATCCCACTCACTTATTCAGCCTTGCCATCGTCACATCGGTAGTTAACAGCATTGTAGAAGCCACGTCGGCCAGAGACTTTTGGTATGAGGAGACCGAAGACTGCGACGGCTTGGACCCCTCCGTGGGGTCTATCGACGTCCCCGCGTCCTCATTCTTCGTGGCGACCGCGTCATCCCCACAAGAAGGGGGAGGATCAGGCTGATGCGAGGGCTCTGTCATGCTGTATGCGCGTTGCTCTGTACAGTAACAGTCATTCAGCCTGGCGGCCTGCCGGCGGACGACGCAGGTCTTATCTATGTACTGTACTTTGTAGGCTGCGCCGTCGGGTTTCCGATGCATCTGATAACCCGAAAGCAGCAACAAGCCGAGGTTCGGGCATCGGAAGCCAACCATCGTCTTTCCGACGACGTCACCTCGCATCACGTGCAGCGGCCGATCTACAATCCCGTCGGGATGAATTTCGTTTATTTCGTTTATCATTCCTGTTTAAACACACACATGCGGATACAGATTCGGAAGAAGCTTCAGGTCAGGAAGACCTCAGATATATCTGCGGGTTTTATCGCGAAAAAAATGATGCCATTTGGGAATAATGACCCGTGGTGATCCGGCATAAAGAAACAAAGAATTACATACAGGCACGGACCGCGAGGACTATGCCTCCGTCCTATCCTAAGATCATTAAAGTTCAACCTCCCCTGATTGGCCGTTTGTCCTGGTCGTTACTGTCTGATCTATTGCTGTCTGCAGCAGACTATCGTTGTGCTCTTCCCCCAGCTCCAGATCTCTCGTGACAGTGTCGACTGTTCTGACGTCAACGTTCTCTATCCACGCCTCTTTCCCGTCGTCCGAGTCGGATTCAAAGATGGATTGGGATGCACGAGGAGGATATTGCGGATTACCGCATTTGACCCAAGGGAATACTTCCACCTCACCATGCTCTGGGATTGGAGTGATGTGAAGTGCTGGCACCATTGCAAGTGTCGAAAAACGACGCGCTGTACGGACTTGTCTTCTGGGCACGCTGTGAATGATATCACGTCTTTCCTCTCGGTGGGCAAGACGCTCGCGATTGCTGTCGATCTTCAAATCTCAAGCCCACCTCTGGATGTTTCCCTTCTCGAGTGTCGTCGAGGCCCCAGCTGGCCGGGGCATGTGGAACATCCGAGGGCCCATGCGGCATACTGCTTCACTCTGCCGTGGTTTCTTGCTGGGCCGATTCGGGGGCTTTGGCACGGAAGAAGTTGAAGGCCCTGCAGTCAGACTTAGCCCTTATGTTGCTCATGGAAACATCAAGGGAAGCACACTTTTCTCTTTAGTGGAAGGCGCCATTGTCCATGAAGGCGATGATGAGGCCAGATGGTAGAAGATGATGAGAAAGGACGATTTGAATTTTTCTCATGGCCTGGAGGCAGGCTAAGAGACTGTCACAAACTGCAAGCTGATGGTGAACGCTGCTACAGTTTGTAGTGGCTCGATGTTGAGCCAGTCCTTGTTGTGGACTGCTCTGGAGTGAGGTTTCTGTGCAGCATCATTTCTGGCAAGTGAAAGGAAACTGCCAGAGATTTCACAGTTTTCCTGGTGAGGTTGGTAGGGTCATTCTCGACGTTTTGTATCCGTTGGGGAAGTATCGTCCCAATGCGGATTGTCGGGGCTCTTTTACAAAATTTGTAAAGGCCCCAGACAGACAGGCAGTGAGAGGTATGTCCTTGTTGTGGGATACCAGCAGAAGGAGAGAAATATAAAGTATTTTTGAGAAGTTTTCAGTGGAGGAAAGGAAGATATGGATGGTTTGCAGAAGTATATACAAGTTTGTTTCTGTCTGTCATGAGATGGGGCAGATGGGGGTTTATATAGCTTTTCGTCAGGACTGCTTAAGGCTGGCCGTGAATTCGATTTGCGGCGGTCGCCGTCCACAGATCCCTTCACGAATGGGGATTCCCTTCCACTTTACGATATTTTCCCTCTCTCTCATATACTGACGCTTCCTTTCACTAACAACAAGCTCACATGGCAGACAGATCACCAAGGATCTACCTATGGCCGGGCACTTCCTGAGCTGCATCATCACCATATGGAATGAACTGCCGCTCATCCTTGTCATCTTCACTGGCAGCAGGCTGCTCCCTGCCGCTCAGTTTTGATACTACTGACTCATTTTCGTACACAAGCGAACAATAGAATGTTCATCTAAACCTGATATCTGATAGCCTTGCAGAGCAGACAAGCAGCTCTACCTTGGCCTCATTCTCCAGTCAGGCAGTTAGTCAAGTAGAAAAGATGACACCCTGGTCAGATGTTCCTGAGAGCTTTCCTCCGCTGCAGACAAATCAATTCTGCATAGCATCTTGCTCTATAACAAGAAAACCTCCCTGCATAACCGTCTTGCGAGTGCTGATATACTTATCTAGAATGCACTCTCTGATTGGCCGAGCGTTCTTCCTAACCCAATCGGGGTGCTCGCGAACCGGCCAATCGCCAGGCTGCCCGGCATCGGGCCCCGCGCGTTCCGGAAAGCGAGAGGGCGAGCTGGCGGTGGGCCAGACCAGCGAGGGCGCTGCGAGCAGATGCGAATAGGAGCCTCTCGTGTATTGTTTACCTAGACTGACTCCATCTGGAGGTCGAGATAAGAATACGCAGTGCGGATTACGTGCATCTAGCAGCCAACGCAGTCCCTTGGTAGTGGTGCTCCGCCTTCCTAGCCGCGGTGCAAGTAAGCAACGGAGCTGGCCGAGGCAACGCGATCCGTCGCCAGCTCAGCTCGCCAGCCTCCGGCAAGCCATCCGTATTAGTAGCGAGACACCAGCCCCCAGGACCAGGACCCAGGTGTATTCCACCTGCAGCTCCCTCCTCCTCCACCCCCATCCTCCACCTGCACCACCGCGTGTGCATCTCTCGCCTCGTCTCCTGGTAAGTGCACTGCTCAATTCATCCAGCTCTGCTTTATCCCGGTGTTGCGCAACGTTCCGGTAGACCCGCGCCTTGAGTCCTCTCAACGGCTGCGCTCGTCAGGTCGTCCCGGTAGCTCAGCCGCGCCAAACCTTCCCTATAAACAAACACTCCACCGGTCCCTTTTAACCCCCGCGATTCCCCCGGTTGCGCTGTTGAGATCTTGCGACGGAACACCCCCCCCCCTTTGCTGACGTGGAGGCATGTTATTTATGACAGCGAATTGCCCTGCTGACCTGCCGCGCTTCTAGATCGATCCCCTTTGACCGCCTCCAGTTTAGTTCCCCACCTCGACGCCCGTCATCATGTCCGTCAAATTCCAGCAGGAGACTGTCCGCACCACCAGCGGAATCAGGCCAGCAGCAAAGGAACTGGCGCATGAAGTGGGCGAGCGCTTGACGGGTGGTAAGACCCAGACGGGCTACCTCGCGGTATGTATACACGAACGACAAGGACGTCCGTCCCAGGAGGAGCCCTTTGCTCACGTCCGCCGCAGCTCTACCTGAGACAACTGCAGTCGAACCCGCTGCGCACCAAGATGCTCACGTCGGGTGTGCTTTCTGGTCTGCAGGAGCTGCTGGCCTCGTGGATCGCGCACGATGTCAGCAAGCACGGACACTACTTCAGCTCCCGCGTGCCCAAGATGGCGCTCTACGGAATGTTCATCAGTGCTCCTTTGGGCCATGTGCTTATCGGCATTCTCCAGCGCATCTTCGCCGGCCGGACGAGTCTGCGGGCCAAGATTCTCCAGATTCTCGTCAGCAACTTAATTGTATGTTGCAATCCTTTTTCCTGCAGTCCGGTCCTGCCCTCTGTTTACTGACCCATGGCCCTCCTGTTCCAGGTCTCCCCCATCCAAAATGTCGTCTATCTAGCCTCCATGGCCGTCATCGCCGGCGCTCGGACGTTCCACCAGGTGCGCGCCACCGTCAAGGCCGGTTTCCTGCCGGTCATGAAGGTCAGCTGGATCACGTCCCCGCTCGCGCTGGCCTTTGCGCAGAAGTTCCTGCCGGAGCACGCCTGGGTGCCGTTCTTCAACCTGGTCGGATTCGTCATCGGCACCTACGTCAACGCCCACACCAAGAAGAAGCGTCTCGAGGCGCTCAGACGGGTATGCAGCTAGCCGTTCCTCGTCTTTATCTTTGTCCCAGGGTAGTTGTCTTGTCGCTGACTATTTCCACTGCAGCAGTTGGACCAGCAGCGTCGAGGAGGCGGTGCTGCAGCCCCTGGAGCTCCAGGCCCCGAGTACGGCCGAAGGGACTATTAATTGTATGTCAAGGCATGGTCCACGAGATCCAATGACTAATATCTAAAGCGGCTCTCCTGACTATCATGCAAGGATGGCAGCAAATATTTCTGATCTGAGCAGGTGATGTCCCGGGGGGGGAAAAAAAGAATATTTGTCACCTCTCATGCAAAAAACAAGCCACTTATCTCTCACTGCCAAAATATCACCCAAGTCCAAAAAAAAAAAGGAAATGACTGGGATGATCCATTAGGAAGGGGTTGGATAGGGTTTTCTTTTTATTTGTTACGACATAGCAGGCTTATACGAATGTGATGTATACCTATCTCTCGGGTTATTAGCAAAGAAAAATGAACACCTGGTAAAAGAGAGGAGGGGGTTTCTTCTACGTATGATACGACAAGATTAATACGACAAAGATTCCATGCTGTATCTTTTTACGTATCTTTCTCTCTTTCTTTCTTTTTTTCCTTTTGGCGGGATTTATTTGTTTTACGTAGTGATTATGAAGTACTTATGATTCGATGATGAAATATAGGTCTCATTAGAAGGTATTTTCCCTTCCTACGTATCTACCTCTGTATATATAGTCTGTAAGTCGGGGGAGAAAGGATACCAAAAAAAAAGGGCATCAATTGACGCTGCTTTCCGCCTCAGTCAATTCGCATAAAGTTTATAAAGCAAAGCGAGAACCTCCGGAAAACTCGAAAAAATGGTCAGAAACTCAGCCAAATCTCTCATCCTCTTCTCTTCATTGATAGTTGTCTTTGTATGTAACACATGTCTATCCATGTGGATCGGAGTATGGATGGGAGAGATCCTCTAGAACTCTTTTCCAACCTGTCTGAAAAGCCTAAAAGCCTACGGCAAGGTCGCTTCAAAACCAGTCATCAAGGTCCAGATATTCTTCTACAACAATATCACCTCGGATATCATCAGTAATGTTTTCACCTTTTGCCTTGAAGTATGCATCGAGGAATACTGCGATATACGAATCGATCAATGCACTGCATCTGCCCAAACAAAATTCCTGAACGTTGATTTGGTACGATCGTCTTCGGGGCAACTAGGGCGACCGCATAGATGGAAATTTCACATATGGTTGGCGGAACTCCTCGTCCTTGACTTTCTTCGCAGTTTCCCTGAGACGATTCCGAACACTCTCAGAGGGGCGCGGAAGAGAACTGATAGATTTGAGATCAACTGCAGTTCTGATGGGGAGGCTGGATGAATGTTGTTCACTTGACTCCGAATTTAATTCATGAACCTGTCGGAGGGCAAATTGTCGTAGGCGTCCACTTCGGGACTCTGGACCGAGTGGCATGATGACAATCGGCTCATCTCTATCGCCTAGGGAGGCTTCACAAGCTCTAATTGCACTCTTCCAAGTTGTGTGTATGGGGACAGTAACGGATAACTCGTTGTATCTCCGATTCATCGCCGCCGCGACCTGGCGCAGTACCTCCCAGGGTGTTGGGTATTCGTATTGATATCATCCATGGTCGATCTGGAAGAGCAATAGAAGTTAGTTATTGGCATCGAGGGGCTCGTCTGAGGCAGCAGACGCAGTGGAACATATGTACTCTTTCTTTCTTTCTTTTTTTTTTGTCTGTTGCGACTGTTCCTGCCGTCCTTTGTCTGGTGTAGCTGCACAAGTTGTGGCAAGGGTACGTGGTCGTCTCCCTACAAAGGGAGTAGGAGTTGGCTCTGCTGCCATAAAGGTCCGGGCACAATCATAACTTGAATGGGAGGCAATTGCTCACCAACAAGAGCCAGAACCATCGGCAGCAGCGCGCTTGGAACTACCCATCAGAGAGCAAAGGACGCGTAAGCATGGTAAAGGGGAAACAAGAGATACATTCGATGATACTAACGTGTGCTGAAGAAACAGAAAAATGAGAGCACCAGAGTGGAACCAGGTTATTCCTTCGTGATGAGCTTAGGCTTGCCTTCTAAAAGAGGAGGAACAAGGTTGAGGTAACTGCGGAAGGTAACTGCTATCTTGCAGAAGGAAAGAAAAACTATAATGACTTATTACTAACAATGGTGATGACGAGGAGCACAAGATACATCTCCATCAGTATTGCTTACGTGGAGCTGGGTTTATCTCAGAATGATGATGATGGCATTTCCAGCAATGAGTTTAGCGTGATCAAGTAACTATGCTGTACAGTACTCGGTACATCCGACGTTAACCCGCCAGTCAGAACAGGTCACGGGGCGCTGCTAAACTGGATCTTTAGAGCATCCCCCAACTTACGGTATACCCAGGTACAGGTAGTCAGCGTCGACGTCCTCGATGTCATCAAACAATCAATCAATGTTATTCCACTTCCATCGCCTCCCCCGCGGGCTTCCCACCTCGCTTGACCTGCTGCACGAAGCCGACAAAGTCGTCGAGCGTGCCTGGCCAGGCACCGTCGGGGCTCCACCAGCCGAAATTCTCGTCCTCCTTGGTCTTGCGCATGAACACCTCCGTCTGCTCCCAGAGGTCCTTGTTCACGGGCTTCTTGCCGCGTCCCTCCAGGAATTCAAGCCACCAGTCCAGCCACGGCGTCGTAGGGGTGTTCCACGCGATGCCGCCGTTGGTCTCCGTGAAGAAGAGCTGCCACTGCTCCGACGCGATCTCAAACGTCAGGTTGCGCTGGCCCTGCAGCCGGCACAGCGGGAACGCGTAGCGGTAGACCCGGCGGAAGACATCGGGTTGCGATGTGATGCGAGTGCGGAGCTCGGCAGCGTAAGAGATCATCTTTTCTAGAGAATCGCAGCTGTTGTTGTTTGAAGTACAGAATAGGCAATTAATTAGATATTAATCCCAGTCGGTAGTCCAGCGGACGAAAAGATCAATCAAGTGCCTTACCCAACGGATTTCCAGCCCTCAACGAACCCTTCTCGGGTGAATTCGCCCATGGACGGGGACTTCAGCAGTTCGGCAACGCCAAAACAGGCCACTTCATCAAGTCGTACTTGGATGTCGCCCAGAAACTTCATCGCCCCCTCGATACCGATCGTGTCTGGGTTTTCCTCGGGTGCATCTGGAAGCTAAGTTAGAAAAGGATGACTTCATTGTCAAATTAGGATCAACAGTGTAATACGAGCCTCGATAGCTGTCGAATATCTTATTTAAGGACGAAACGGCAGAGGAGTTCCCTGCTGCTTGTGCGCTTTGGAAATATCTGCATCATTGCGCGGTTAGTACTCCGAGAATTTCCAGATGCTATAAACTGCATGAACATTCGCAATAAGTATGTAATTTCGAGGATCCCTGTCTCATGAACGAGATCTGACGGCAACAGACAAAACAAGAAGAGCTGAAGAATGAAGGCTCCTTGGGTTCACCAGAGTCGGGATTCGAGATTCCTTATTTTGGTTTTTCACATAATAATAAAAAGCTCGAGAAATTCCATTGAGGCAGAATTCCAGAACTTTGGCAGATGCGTCCATGACCGAAAACATGAGCGGAACAGGTGCCAAATAACAGATTAAGTCTCCCAAGAAAGTTCCAACAGCCGCATTGTCTATGTCCATAAGACATCAAAGCAGAGTCAAACAGATTCTGGCCCTAGCATGTAGCCTGAGATGGGCTATTTCCGAACTGGAGGAATGCTCAGAGTGATTGCTGTCTGATGCTATGGCATGCGACTGTTTAAAAAGAGATACCAATGTCCAGCCTCTCTGTAATACTTCATCGCAGCTCCTATCCTGCAAAATGCCCAAGTGAAGACTCTTAAACCCAAGGAGCCTATAAAAGGAATCAAGCGGATAAAAAAAAAAGAGGGATGAGAAATTTCAAATAGAAGACGAATGGCAAAGAGAAGAAACAAGAAACAAATCATACATACGCATCAACCGCCTGTTCTACATTCCATCCGTTTGATCGCAGGAACTAAACAAGGTCAGTTCATTCTCATAAACAGTGTATATCATCATCGTGACTTTGGCAGGGTACCGGAGATCGTAATGTACGGTGCCAAGTTGAGTCCGGAGCTGATCAACATACCTTGGCAGCAACCGATTCCTTGGCTTGAGTAAAATTCACAAATTGCGCTATGTACTGCTTCTGAACGTTGGTATACGGAGGCATGGTGGAGTGTTTGAGGCTGAAGAGAGAGGGGCGTATGAGTGGCTATTAATTCAGCAGACCGAGTTGACAACGCGAAGAGAGTGTGGCAGAGAACGGGTCTCGATGTCAAGTAGCAAACGATCAAATACACAAGCAAAGACCGCTCTGATTCAGGATCTAATAGTGACTGGCGAGCTGATCAGGGTTCGAAATACAGTAAAGTAATCATGTCATTCATTGGGTTGTGTCCATCCCCGATTCGGAGAATTGGCCCGCACTTGCCCTCGACGCCACTTTTCACGTGCAGTCACGCGACCCGAAAAAGGCGGCCTTTCCCAGCAAGTTCGAAATGCATGTATACCCGGAGTACCTGTTAAGCAGGCCAGCGGAGCAGTCTTTAATTTGATATTCTCAAATTTCCTGATCTGGACGATGCCACCCACTACTTTCATCAATGATATGTCGCTACTCTGCTAGCCTTCTACCCCGCCTGGCTTCATGTGGAGGGATGCACAAGTAAAGCACTTGTATTGATATCGACATATTGGTATCTAACAAAATACTAGACCTAAAGCAAATTCCCATACATGCCTCGTATCAAATGAAAAAAAAAAGCATTTCATGACTTTTTTTAAGTCTGTATTCACGCCCAACTCCGGATATAGATTTTGAACGCCAGAAATGTCTACATAAGAAACCCATTATGAGAATCATATTTTGGGATTGGGCCTTTTTAGCCCGTGAAGAGCGTATCTTCCTGCTGGGTGTCAGACTGCCACTCATTTTTGAACCTCCAGAAAGAATCCTCACCTCTCTCAGGTACTCTCCTATATCTGCCTGCCGGAAAACGGTGATGCCCGTCGGGTCCAGTTTTCGCGCCTCAGCAGTCGATCGAGCTGTTACTCCAAAGCCCTACTTAGCTGTTAGCAGTGCACAAAAACCACGAAGACCTAATTGAGATCCTACCAGAGGAGTATCATCCATTCCAAAAACCACCACACCCTGGTGCTCAGGGCAATCGTCACTCCATCGGCCAACATGCGCCTTGACGACATTGCCTCCGTAGAGATACGGCATCTCTCCATTCTGCTTGATCCACACCTTGTACCTCGCGTGCGGTGCTATCACATCCAAGGCAGTAATGTGCAGCCTGAACTTTCCACTCTTTGTGAACTTCCCGATGCAGGTGCCCAGCGAGAGGAGATTTTTTCGTGAAACCGAGGTCGCCAGATTGGCTATTGACAGACGAACATAGTATACTCGAGTGCCATGCAGACGGAAAACGTAGCGGTCGTTGGACGCAGCTTCGTCAGACCCGGCTGGAGGCGCGATAAGGTGGTTAAGCGAGCGGCCGGTGTAGTTGGCGAGCTTCGAGAAAACGGTCTTTGTCTCTTCTTCTGTAAGAGGGCGCATTTTGAATATTCAACTCAGAGGATCAATGATTTCTACTAAAGAAATATAAAAGGTGTCCTCTGACTAAAGTCTTGAAAAAACACATGCGCAGATGAAACTGAAGCTCCACGATCAAAAATCTAGACGGTGGAGCCCGCACCTCCGCTAGCGTCGAAATCTTGGCACAGCTGGGAAAAAAAATTACGCCCGCGAGCTATCTACAACCAGACCAAAACAATTCTGCGCTTTTCAAAGCGTCAACTAACGACAAAATGGCTTCAGGAAGAGCCTCGAAGAGAAGGCGTCTTAGTCCTTCTGACGATGAATTATCTCCCGCCCCGACCTCCAATGGAGCCTCAATGAAAGACTTCTACAGCCGGGCCACCGAATGGGACCTCGAGCAAGACTACGAACGTCTCCCGCGCAAACTAAAGAAGGATAAAGAAAAGACGAGATTACCGATCAAAACCGCCGATGGTACTATTCATCATGTGGAGGAGCCAAAGGCTGCTGAGGAGGAATCAGACAGCTTTCTGGACACCGACTCAGGCGAAGAGGATGCGGTCGAAGAGCCTACAGCAGAGGAGCAGGTCCAAGAAGAGGCTCCAAAGGTCCCTCTGAAGGTTCAAGTCATAGAGGCGAAAGAGGAGCTCGCAAGAATTGCTATGCTGATTAACGAGGATCCTGAAGAGCATGTGGGTTCTTTCAAAAAGCTGGCAGATATGGTGGACAAAGACACCCACCCAGCGATCAAAAAGCTGGCTCTCGCGACGCAAGCGGCTGTATTCAGGGATGTTATCCCAGGTTACAGGATTCGTCCTCTGAGCGAAGAAGACATGAAAACAAAGGTTAGCAAAGAAGTACGGAAACTGCGAAACTATGAGCAGTCGCTGCTCTCAGCGTACCGACACTACATCCAACAATTGACTTCGTTCTCTAAAGGGACAAAACAAGATCAAGACAAGGACGAAGCTGGTATGAGGACGGTTGCGGTTAATTGCGCATGCAGTCTCTTGCTTGCTGTGCCGCATTTCAATTTTCGTACCGAGCTACTCAAGATCCTAGTCAATCGACTCTCGAAAAAACGGATCGACGCAGACTTTGTCAAGTGCAGGGAAACGATGGAAGAGATATTCTCCAAGGATGACGATGGTATTGTTTCGTTGGAAGCTGTGAGCCTCCTTTCAAAGATGATGAAAGCAAAGGAGTTCAGGATTCACCAGAGTGTGCTGGACACATTTCTGCATCTGCGGTTGCTCTCTGAGTTCTCGTCCAAAGGCTCGAAAGACAAGGTCGATCGTCAGAACGATGTACCCACCTTTCGAGGCAAGAAACTCAAGGTGAAGAAGGAATTTCGGACTAAGAAAGAACGGAAACTGGAGAAAGAGCGCAAGGCCGTGGAAAAGGACATGAAAGAAGCCGACGCACTCGTCAGTCATGAGGCACGGGACAAGAACCAGGCCGAAACTCTCAAGATTGTTTTCGGTATCTATTTTCGGATTCTGAAACAGCGCATTCCCCATCTTATGGGTGCTGTGCTGGAAGGTCTTGCAAAATACGCTCATCTGATCAACCAAGACTTCTTCGGAGATCTGCTCGAAGCGCTCAGGGATCTGATTACACAGCTTGAAGCGGAGGAAAGTATTGAGGAGGATGCAGAGGACGAGGAGTCTCCCGCAACCGCAACCAGGAACTCTGCTCGAGAGGTCCTTTTGTGCACCATCACCGCGTTTGCGCTCCTCGAGGGACAGGACGTCAGCAAAGCTGCCTCTTCCCTCCACCTGGATCTGAGTTTCTTCATCACACACCTTTATCGTGCTTTGTATCCTCTTTCCGTCAACCCCGATATTGAATTCAATCCAGAAAAGTCCCTGCGGTTACCTGATCCCAACTCCTCCCAAGATGGTGATGGGAAGGACAACGATACCGTTGATCGGTCTCGCCCTAAAAGCAAGGTGAACTTCCAGACCCCGATGGTCTTGCTCCTCCGCTGTCTCCAATCGATCCTCTTGGCTCGCACCCATGGCGTCCCACCTCCGATCCGTCTCGCCGGCTTCAGCAAGCGCCTTATGACGACGGCACTCCAGCTACCGGAGAAGTCCTCCCTCGCGATGCTCTCCCTTATGGGACGCGTCGCCAAACAGCATGGGCGGAAGATCGCGCCGCTCTGGCACACGGAGGAGCGGAAGGGGGACGGCGTCTTCAACCCGTTCGCTACCGATGTGGAGCAGAGCAACGTCTTTGCGGGAACGGTCTGGGAGGGCGAGCTTTTGCGGCTTCACTACTGTCCTCAAGTCCGGGACGCAGCGGCGGAGCTTGAAAAAATGATAGCATCAGTGAAGTAGGACTGGCTTCAGGTAGTGGAGTCCGTCTATTATTCCGTTCCTGTTCAGTTTTTTCATATAGACGAGAGAATAAAAAATTCTGCAGCTGTTTTCTTACTTTTTTTTCCCCGCACGTTCAACTGTAAATATTTTGAATCTTCACAACGAATTCCCCACTGTATATTTGTACATATAGAGGGTATCGACTCATTCTGGCTGCAATAATATTTCATTCCTGGGCCGTTGTATGTGTATTGTTTTAATCTACTCCGTACACATACGCTAACGAAGGGCTCCCTGACTGCGCAAGGTCCTTAAACTTGTACACTTCCGTGCAAGTATGTAATTCCTGCACATATGGAAATAGAGACCTCCCGGATTCTACAAGTATCAAGAACAGTCTAAACTCATGAACTCCTTTTTTTATTGCTATTTTGTGTTTTTTCTTTTTCTCACTTACGTAAATGTACATCCATAGTTCAAAGGCCGGGCTAAGCCCACGGGCTGCAGACAGGGGGAGTTGGGCCGGCAACTCCTGCACCATGAGATATGATGCTGGAGGCCTCCCGAACTCAGCAAATGACACGATCATCAATTTTTTTTAGCTTTTTTTTTAAAAAAAAAGGAAAACATTCTCACTTCGCCTTCGTGATCCTTAAATCCAGTTGCCCTCACCATGTTCCTCCTCATACCAGCTGGCTCCAGACCGCTCGCTACTAGGATCGGCCGTAGGGGGCGTCACGGGCCTCTCGGTAGGACGATGAGCTGGGAGGGGAGACGGAGCAAGACGCGGCCGGGTTGTAAAAACTGGAACGCCACCGCCAATACCAGCAGAATGAGCCACATCGACGTTGAGGCTGAGGTTTCGGTATGGACTAGTAGTAGGACCTCTGCCGAGAGCTGATCTGCCTTGCTGGCTCATCTGCGACTGTTCTTCCTTCTCCTTCTCTTGTTGTTGACGCTGTTGATGCAGCTCGCGTTCACGCAGGATGTGTCGTTGATAAGGGGTGCGCAGGGCAGGATGGACTTTCGATGGGCTTAGGGAGCTCAGGTCCTCTGCTGCGTCCTGGTGAGGGTATGGCAGTTGGGGCACGTTCGAGCCGAAGCTGCTGCATGAAGCCGCAAGTGAGGAGGAGGAAGTCTTCTCAACATTATTGCCTCTTTTCGAATCCTCTCCGCCCCGACCGGGGGTCTTGGGAGCCTTATGTCTTCCAAAGCTGAAATACCCTTTCCGATGCGGAGTCGACTTCGTGGAGGGTTCATTTTTGCCTGGTTTTTTATTTTCATCCGTCACAGATGAGGCCTGGCTCGTAGTCGTCGCAAGCGCAGTGCCATGGTCAAGATCGCCGTCTTTCATTTCCCTTCCTCTCTTCGGAGTCGGACTTCCAGTAGAAGAGTTCTCCAGGTGTCGAGACCAAGCAGTGCTCGTGCATTCCCTACTATAGCTAGGGTTGTCCTCACGATTTTCAGCGACATTGTCTGATGGTGTGCAAAAAGTGACTCGGTGTGTTGGAATGGTCTCACTTTGCGCATTGGAACTGTCAGTGGGCAACTCAGTGACCGATGTCGCTTTCAGATCTGATTCTGACTTCTTGTTCTGCGGCTGCAAATTCGGAGGGAGAGGCCAGGTTGGACCTGTCTCAGAACCCAGTTTTCTGTGGATATGGGAGACTTCTGCTTCGAGACTGTTTATTCTTGTGTTCAAGCGTGTAGACTCCTTTCTGATGAGGTCAGTGTGTGCATCATCCATTCGGCGCATCTCTTCTCGAATGCCCCTGATATCATCTCGGAGCTCAGAGACGAGTTTGGCCAAGTCGGTGGTGGATTTGCTATTCTGCGCTGCCATATTGCTCATGAGGGCTCGAGAGCTCTCGAAAACCTCTCTGATCCGGTCGAGACCTCTCATGTTTTGATCATCTACCCAGTTGTTGCCGTCACAGATGACCCGGGTAAGTTTTGCGACAGTGTTGTTGATGTGGTGATGGAGTGAGAGCTCAACGCTGGTTAACTGCTGCTCTAAGGTCAGGCTGCCCTGGTAGTCAGACTGCGGCGGAGCAGGCGCATACCCACCACGGCCTGTCGTACCAGCAAGAAAAGCTTCGCTGTCGATGTCGCTCACGTCTCGACTATGCTGGCTGCCTCGGTGGGTGGGCGTCTCAGGCTTGAAAACAGAGGAGGAGCTTAAGGGATATCCTCTCAGGCTAGGTTGCCCTCCTTGGTCGCTCGAGAAGCTGAGGTGTTCCGACTTTGACTCCTTTTCGTCAGCAGTCTTTCTGCCAGACTCTTCTTCACAGAATGGAGGGTGAGGGTAATGCTGCAACTTTGTGTTTGGATGTCCTTCACGTTCACTGCCAATGTTGTCATGCGTGAGGGGAGTACGCAACCTGGCTTCTTCCCATACCTGTGAATACTGTTCAGGACAGAGCACCTTCTGATCAGTTTCTCGGCGAGCTACCTTAGTACGGCCTATTTCTTGGGTAGGCGTCAACACCTGGCTTCTCTCTTTCTCATCCTTCATGCTAACAACTCTCTGCTGTACTTTGACGACAGTAGGCTGGCCACAGCTGCGGCATGTCGTGCGAAAAGGAGAGGCATCTTCCGGCATCATCATGTCTTTCACACTTTCAAATGATGCAACATATCTGGAGGATGTTCCTTTTTCAAGAGGAGAATATTCGGTATGTGTACTCTCTGGTGTTTCCGGCTTGTCTGGCTTTTCTGGCGTCCAAAGGACGAATGGAGCAGCCGGAAGCGTACGGCCAGAGCAAGCAGTCTGCACTGTGGACTTGCTGGAACAAGGAAACGCAGAATTCACATCTTGACCACATGGCGCTGGAGCTGACATCATCATATTCTCAGATTCAGAGTTCCTTGGGTTGAAGATGTGTAGGGCTGGGTTGTCTGGGCTGAGCAGAGGCCAATCCCAGTCTGGAAACCCTGGTGGTGACGCCCTTTTTGGCGTCGTCTCTTTGACGTTTTTCTTCGAGTCCTTGTTGGCTTCCTTGATAATATCCTTCAAGCTCAATTTCGACTTCAGTGTCTTCAACATGGACTTCTTTTCCTTGGGGCTTTTGCTGTCTGCGGCCTTCACGTTTGCCAGCGTCGAGGCATTCCGCAATGGGTGAATATCGTTGTCTGTCGAGATTACGAAAGGATCGGTGAACGACCTGACTGCAGCATTGTGTCTGATTGCTGGAGAGGATTTTGACGGATGGAGCTCCCTGCCCGCTGGGCGAGGTCGAGGCATGGCAATTGCCAGATCCTCGTCATAGTTGAGAGCATGAGACGTCCTGGGCTTTTCTGTTGAGGACATCGTGGAACCCTGCTGGAGGATGGAGGTCCTCACTGGACCACCATCTCGCGGCGAGGGATGCTCGTGGATAGTCTGGTAGTCTGCTGAATAAGTTGATTCCTGCTCGCACTGCATTTTTAGCTGACGCTGGCGTTCACGTTCCTTCTCCTCCGCCCAAGCGTTTCCTATTCTTGGAGCCATCGAGGACAGCTGGGACTGGACAGACGGAGCAGAGTGCAACTTTGAGCGATGGGGGGTTTCAGCAGGACTCTCACTGTCCATGATATTGTGAAACGCTCTACACTCAACCTGTATGAAGAAAGAGAGTGTTCACGGGAGGTTGGAGATCAGACGCGTTGACAGACGATGAAGGACGGTGAGATCGATGGGATGACAAGAGGTAGAGGGATGGAAGGGTTGCAAAGAAAGAAGAGATGGATTGTGGCTGGTACTAAGAACAGCAACAGTGAAAGTGAAGAAGAAGAGAGACGTGAATAACAGTAGGGCAGTGCACACAGTCAAACCAGCATGGACAATTGTGACTGGGGCAGAAGGTGAAGAAGAAGAAGGCAGAGAGAGGCAGAGAGAGGCAGAGACCTCCCAAAAAGTGCAAAAACTCACTTCTCATCTCATCTCTAGGACCTACCCGTGCTCCCGCCCCAACATCGTCCCGTGTTGGTGCGTTGCACCGTAACGTCCATTTTGACCACAACGTCCAATTTTGAATATTTCATCAATTTTCTACCTCACCACAATGCCAAAATCGCCAGATAAAATCGAATCCCGAATCCAGGAGGCCTTAAAAAAGGCTTCATGTCAAAAAAAGCCAAATATCTCTGCGTTGGCGCGAGAATTCGACGTGCCTCGCAAACGGCTTCACGAACGCTTCAAGGGTCGGCCACCAAGAACCGCCAAAATCCCGCGCAATAAGGTATTAGATGACCAGCAAGAGAAGGCAATTATTCGCTGGATTCGACAGCTTGATTCCCTACATTCGCCGCCTACCCCAAAGATGATAGAGTGCTGTGCAAACCAGATTTTGCAGAGGAATGTGTTATCTGTATCCAAGCCGGCTCCGCGCGTAGGGGAAACCTGGGTATATCGGTTTATTCAGCGCCTTCCTGACGACCTACATCTTATCAAACAGAAGCCAATTGAGAAAGATCGACTAGGGGCAGAAGATATTGGTATTCTGACACATTGGTTTGATCTCTTGGAGCCATATATAGCCCGGATTCCACCAAAGAATATATATAACTTTGATGAAACTGGCTTTCAATTAGGGCAGGGGAAATCTCAAAAAGTCGTCACTTCCAACCCTATACGAGCCTCCCGAGGCATTGCAACTAGCGAGACAAACGAATCCTTGACAGCCATTGAATGTATCGCGGCCGATGGTACTGTCCTTCCTCCATACTTCATCTTCAAGGGCGAATATCAACTGGAACGTTGGTATCAACAAATTCCTGATTCTGCGGATACAGACAAATATCGAATTGCTACAGCTTCCAAAGGATATACAACAGATGAGATTGCAATGGATTGGATCAGGCACTTCCATCAGCATACAGAAAAGCGGGTTTCTAAGACTGATGCAAGACTATTGCTTATGGACGGCCACGGATCCCATCTCACATATAATTTTCTGAATTATTGTGAGAAATACAACATTATACCCTTCTGTTTTGTGCCTCATACAACCCATCTTGTCCAGCCGCTTGATGGTCAGCCCTTTCAGGCCTATAAACACTATTTTCGCAAGAAAAACAATGAGAATATACAGTGGGGGATATCCACTATGGACAAGCCGACTTTCTTCGTGATATCCCTCAAATTCGCCAGGATACATTCAAACAACGTACAATCCGAGATGCCTTTAGTGATCGGGGATATATCCATGGAATCCTTCAAAGTACTTGACATTCTAGCCAACGCACGTCTCATCTCCGTTCTAATATACGCGATAAACACCATCAATCATCTATCTCAACCAATTCTCCTCCCCAGACAGTTCGTACACTGCGACGGAGCATTCAGAAGCTGGATAAGTTTGTCAATGAAAATCCTAGCCTTGATCAAAGCTTTACACGCCGTCTTGACCGAGTCTTTCAAAGTGCTATACAAACAGCTGAATTGACAGCCCAACTTCAAAGCGATATCTCTCAACATCTAGAGCGTGCACGCGCTCCAAGCTCTCAGAGATCTCGCAGAAGAATCCCTACTATAGGGCCATTGACAGTTAAAGATGCAAATCGTCAGGTTGCTGAACGTGCTGAAGCTGAACGAAAGAAGATTATTTCCCGTGTCCGGAAACGCCAACCTTCAAAGCCAATTCCCACCACTACACAACGGTCGGATACTGTTGAAAATACTCAGGGAGATAGCCAGGATCCAGGAGATATTAATGCGCTATTTAATGTATTTAGATACTAGTCTAGATGTTGAGAAAATTGATGAAATATTCAAAATTGGACGTTGTGGTCAAAATGGACGTTACGGTGCAACGCACCAACACGGGACGATGTTGGGGCGGGAGCACGGGTACTGTTATCGAGCATTTTCCTTTTTGCCCTCAGTAGGCGGAGTTTACCGCGAATATTGTGCAGCCTCCAGAATGGCAATCAACAACAAGCCCTAAGGGGACAACAACAAGTGAACCAGACAGAAACTGGCGCCACATCGAAAAAACAACACACACAGACCAGATTTTTCCCCCACCCTACTTCTTTCTGTCTCGAAAGTCACTAAACTAAGGAATAACTAGTAACTACAGTGAAGGGAAGGAAGATCCAGACTCGGTGATTTGTGACAGCGAAAAAAAAGGGAAAAAAAAGTCTCTCATCCTGACGAAGTCGATCGATATCAACCTCGTGAACCATAACATAACTGGACGGAATCCCCCGCGCCCTCGAAAGGAAAGACCCTTTATTTTGTCGACAATGACATTGAAAAAAACGAAGAACATAGTGATACTACACAGTACGAATCTCTCGAAACCCGTTAGCAAGCGGAACACCTTCCCGATCTGCATATCACACCTATCTATCTATATATACCTCAGCCAACAGCAAAGATGCGATTATTACACTAGATTATATACAACAACAAACGAAAACTGCAGACAAGAAAGAAAAAAAATGAATATTGGTTGAGTGAGGGGAAGGAAGGCGAGCAGCAGCTAGTCACAAAGCACACGAAGCTGATTTAAATCTTCCTGACATGACAGGATTTCGACAAGGATACACAACGTTTTTTTTTCCCGGTACTGTAGTTAGTAATTAATTCCACTGATTTATTGAAAAGAAAGATATCTGGATAGATTAGACAGAAACGAACACGAACGACATTCTGATTTTTTTTTCCTGCAGACGACTGGAATGCACACAACTGTCCTGTCCCTGGAAGACTGACTTCGTCTGCCAGTCTCCAGATTTATGGCATGGAGACAGTTCCAGGGCAATTCGATTGACTTTGTCTACTACTGACTTGACTTGCCCAGACGAAGAAAGAATCAATCCATCCGCTTCTCGAGGATTAGTATCAATCGAATACTACGTACAGACACTACGCAATGCGTTCGATGGATACAGTGGGACCTTTTTTTAAATCGTCGTTGTTGAACGTCATAGATTCTCCTATCATATCATTCATATCATTCAATCATATCATCAATAAGACGCTCCATTAACTACAACGGTACGGTGAATCAATCAATCAATCTCATTCATTCTGGATAGGTATATTCAGTACACGAAGAAGAGAGAGTGGGGTGAGGAAAAGTTAATTAAAAAACGGAGGGAAAAAAAAGGAAATTCGTAAACAAAAGGCCACACGCGATATAGTTCTGGAGATACAGGAGTATTATAATAGCGGAGAGTATAGAGTCGAGTAGATATTGACAAACTTTCATCAAACATTCTTCTTGCTTCTGCTTCTGCTTCTGCTTCTTCTTCTTTGGGGGGTATATTTGGGGTATATGGTATTATCCACGCCAAACATACGCAATCAATGGAACAGCAATAATGGTCACGACTGCGACCAAGAAAAGCGTCCTGATGTATGTTAGTGTGCGAAGGCCAATAAAGGTTCTTCTTCTACAGGATAAAAATTATAGATATATATAGATACGAAACAAATCCAGTAGAAAGAACCCGAAATGGCAAATTTCTTACTGGGAACTTCTCCTGCGACGGAAGGGCGCAAAGAGACTGCCGAAAAGCGCCGTGAAGATCGTCCGGAAAATCACCTTCAGCCAATTGTCTGGTTTGGTCAACGATACCGACTTGATGGACCGTTCTCCGTTAGATCGTGCGTCTTCGTCAGGCTTAGGGCTGAGAAGAGCAGCAGCTTGGTTTTCGGCAGGTCCAGATGGAGTCTCCTCAACCGCCTTGGCTGGCTCTTCTGTCTCTGTGGACGGGCCGGCCTTGGACGTTTCCTGCTCTGTGCTGGCTTCGGGCTGCTTCGAAGTTTCGGCCCGTGGCTCATCGGACAGGAGCTGCAGGGTGGAGGTCGAATTGCCAAGCCGCTTGAGAAGCGCTTCGCGATCGCTGGCCAACATTCTCAGGTCTGGATCTGCTTCAGGCTCAGGCGTTGGCGGGTCTTGAACTGGAAGCGGCTCTTTGCTCTGAGCCGCATCGGACGAAACTTCAATTGCAGGAGCAGCAGGTGTTTCAGAAGGAACCGTCGGCTTTTCGACTTCTTTGGCCTTGACGGTTTCCGGCTCCACCGCAGACGGCGCTGGCTCAGAAGACGAAGTAGCCGCAGCTTCAAGAACAACTGCAACAGCTCCAGCAGCTTTCAAAGCATCTGTCAATTGCACCGCTGACTCGTCCTTCACTGGCTCATTCACCTCCTCGGGTTCGGGCTGAGCGGTGACATCTGCAGTCGAGCTCGAAGCTTCGACCTCTTCGACCACCTTTTCCTTAGTCTCGCTTTCGGCAGGATGCGGTTCCTCCACAGGAATCTGTTCATCATGAACAGGCGCAGCCTCGGGTGCTTTTTCAGGCTCAGGTTCGTCAATCGACTTCTCCGTAGTCTGCTGCTCAGCAGCAGAGTTCTGGGCATCAACAGTTTCAGTGACTGCCTTTTCAGCAACAGCAACCTCAGGCACCGGAGTCTCGTTGAGTTCAGCGTCTGCTTCCTTCGTCTCGGCTGTCTCAACAGCTTCAGCAGCGCCTGTTGAGGGGACTTCAGCCTCAGTGGCTGGCTGTCCCTCAGTGACCTCTTCCTTGACAGCAGCCTCCACCGGCTCGCCTTCCTCTGCAACCGCAGCAGCGGTTTCCGTTTCCACATCTGCCGGTGCTTTGTCTGTCACTTCATGTTCGGCAACTTCTTCAGGCTTCTCATCTTGCTCTTCCACAGGAGCCTCATTAGCCTTTGCAGGTGTGTCAGCCTCCTCCACAGGCGCCTCCACGGCAGGCTCGTTGCTGGATTCGATTGGTGTCTCCTCAACTGCCTGAGCTGGCGTTGCATCGGCTTCCGAAACTATAGCTTCTTGCTTTTCTTCCGGCTGAGGCGCATCGTCGGCCTTTTCCGTGACTGGCTCAGAGACATCTTCAGGCTTTGTCTCTTCCGTGGCGGCCTCAACAGGCTCGGCCTCGACCTCGACGTTTTCGGACTCCTGCTGGCCAACAGCGGCTTCCTCTGTGGGAGCTTCAGATGGTTTAGCTGGCTCTTCCACAGCGACGTCTTCGGCTTTCTCTTCAGAGCCCACTTCCTTAGTGTCAGGTTCTGCTACCTCAGGCTCAACTTCCGCAGCAGAGCTTTCAACTGCTGCGTCTGGGGCAGCCGTAGTCTCTTCAACTGCGGGAGACACATCTTCAGTTGGTTCAGCCGGCTGAGGCTCCGTTGGTGCTTCTGTCTTCTCAACTTCGGCACCGTTATCTTGAGAAGGCTCCTCAGCTTTCACTGACTCCACCTGTTCCTCGGATTCTACTGTCTGTGATGGTTCCGTCTCCGCAGATGCCGTTGGCTCTTCTGGCTCTTGAGATTCTGCGGGCTGTGCTTGCTCTTGGGGCTCTACTGGTTCTGCCGGTTGTTCCTCAGCCGTTGCTGGCTCTGCGGGAGGCTCAGCTGGTTCTTCCTTGAGCTCCTCCTGCGCAGGCTCCTCAGTCGCCGTCTCCACAGGTTCTGCAGGCGCTTCTTCGGTCTCTCCGGTTTCCTCGGACTTCTCATGTTCCGTAGGCACTGGCTCTGCAGGTTGCTCAGGTTCGGCAGGCACTTCCTTGGACTCTGCAGGAGCTTCCTCAGACTCTGCCGGCTCTGTAGGTGCTTCTTTGTCCTCTGTAGATTCTGCGGGAACAGCAGCTTCCTCAAGCTTCTCGGATTCTGCAGGCGCTGTCTCCGCAGGTTCTGCAGGTGATTCTTCAGTCTTTGTAGTCTCCTCGGGCTCTGTAGGCACTGTTTCTGCGGTCTCTGTAGGAACTTCTTTTTCTTCGGTAGGTTCCGTAGGCGCTGTCTCCGCGGATTCTGCAGGGGCTTCTTCAGTCTCCTGAGGCTCCTCAGGCTTCTCAGACGCTACAGGAACTGTGTCTGCAGATTCAACAGGTTCTTCCTTGGTCTCTGCAGGAGCCTCCTCCGTCTCTGTAGGTTGTACGGGGGCTTCAGCCTCGGGAGCTTCTTCTGGCTTCTCAGGTTCTGCAGACACTGTTTCTGTAGTTTCTGTAGCTACTGCCTCTGGAGTTTCAGCAGGCTCCTCCTTAGTCTCCGCAGGAGCTTCCTCGGTCCCTGCAGGCTCATCGGGAGCTCCTTTGGCCTCCGCAGGTTCTGCCGGTACTGTTTCTGTAGTTTCGGCAGGTGCTTCCTCAGTCGCTGCAGGCTCTACAGGAGCTTCCTTGTCCTGGGTAGATTCCGCCGGTGTTTCTTCGGTCTCCGCAGGTTCCTCTGGCTTCTCGGAATCTGTAGGTACTGTCTCCGCAGTTTCTGCAGGTGCTTGCTCGGTCTCTGCGGGAGCTTCTTCGGCCGCTGCGGACTCCTCGGGCTTCTCAGGTTCAGTAGACTCATTCTCTGCAGACTCGACAGGTGCTTCCTGGCCCTCCGAAGATTCGGCAGGTTGCTCGGGTTCGACGGGCTGTGCTGCCTCCGTGACTGCTTCCTCGGAATCTGCCGGCTGTGGAGGTTGCTCAGATTCTGCTGGCTCCTCAGGCTCTACAGATTCCTCAGGCTTCTCTTGTTCCTGAGGCTCCGCAGGTTCCGCAGGCGCAGCTTCTTCAGGTTGTGTTTGCTCCTCAGGCTCTGCAGATTCCTCTGGCTTTTCTTGTTCCTGAGGCTCCGCAGGCGCTGCTTCCTCCTCAGGCGCTGCGGGTTCCTCAGACTGGGGCTGCTCCTCGGACGGTGCCTGCTCAGGTTCTGCTTGTTCTTCAGGCTGTGCTGGCTCTGTAGGCTCGGCTTGCTCAGGCTCTGCCTGTTGTTCAGATTGTGTAACCTGTGCTTGCTCTTCGGGCTCCGCTTTTTCCGGTTCAGCCTGCTCCTCAGAGTCCGCTGCTGGTTTCTCTTCCTCCACAGCCTCTGTGGATTCCACCGGCTCTACAGGCTCCGTCGGCTGGGCTGGCTTTTCGGATTCCTCAGACTTAGTTGGCTCTACGTTCTCAGCCTCAGCCTCAGCCTCAGTGCCATCAGTCGTCTCAACAGGCTTCGTTTCGGTCTCAGTCTCCGTAGGCTTCTCGTCTCCACCAGCCGCTTCTCCAGAAGCTTCTTCGGCAGATTTTTTCCTCGGTTTGAGCAGGCTCCACCGTTTCTTCGGCCTTTTCTTCGGCGGCAGGAGCTCCTGCAACATCTTCAGCGGGTTTCTCAGCTGGTTCCTCTGGCTCGGTTGCATCAGTCGACTGATTAGGAGCAACCTCATCAGCAGGCTTTTCCTCAGCCTCGGCTAACGAAGCTTGCTCTTGGCCCTCGACGTTTTCCTCCGGAGCTGCGGCAGCCTCTGTCTCCTCAGCCACACTCTCGGCAGGTTTGCTCTCAGCCTCAGCCGGGACCGCGGTCTCGGTTGCTTCACCTTGGTCTTTCGAAGCGGTATCCTCGGGAGCGGAGGCATCCTGTTGGGTCTCAGTTTCGGTTGGCTCAGCTGACTCTCCCGATGCGGCCTTGTCTCCCTCGGCAGCTGTGTCTTCGACAGATTCCTCTGGCTGGGTCTGAAACTCGGGCACTGCGGTGTCGTCCGCAGGCGCTGCAGTGTCTGCAGTTTCCTCAACAGGCTCCGGCTTGTCAGTCACGGCTGAGGCCTCAGCATCTGCAGCAGCAGCTTCAGATGCCTCTGGCTTCTCGACGACGGAAGCTGGCTCCTCCTGTCCATCCTGCTGGGCCTCGGGGGCAGCATCGGCAGTTTCACTGGTGGTAGCAGGAACTGGCGCCTCGGAGGTATCCTTGTTGTCACCCTCTCCGGAGGCATCTTCACTTTCCTGCGCCACCGGTTCTTCAACCTTCTCTGCTGAGGCCTCATCCGATTCCGTCACTTCCTCCTTCTCTGCAGGAGTCGACTCGGAAGCCTCCTTTGTCTCGGCTTCTTCCGGTGCAGGTTCCACTGCTGACTCGGCTGCCTTACCGGCGGGATGTTCTTCACTTGCTTCCTCGACAGTTGCTGACTCTTCTTGGGGGGCGGCATCGGCGCTGGGGTCACTTTCAGTGGCCTTAACCTCTTCTGTCGCCGGCTCGTCCGTGGCTGGCTCGGCAGAGGGCTCATCTGCGTTAGATTCGGCGACCACAGGTGCACTTGACTCTTCCTCAGTCGGCTTCGCCTGCTCCTGCTCGTCTTCTTTAGTCTCCGGAGCCGCCTCGCCGTCAGCAGGTGCTGATTCAGCGGCATGCTCTGTTGGTTCGGCCGTCTCTCCAGACGAACCCTTGGGAGCCTTCGTCTCGTCTTCGGTAGACTGTTCCGCTGGCGCGGCGGATTCCGCGTGTGAGACTTGATCTGAGTCCGCTTCCTTATCTTCTGCAGCAGTCGGGGCAGGTTCGGCATCCTCCGTTGGCTGTGAGGCGTCAGCAGGAGCCGCTTCTTCTTCCTTTCCTTCAGCATCCTTTTCAGAGCTCTCTCCGGGAGCGTCAGGAGTGGCATTATTGGTATCCTCTGGAGCAGGGACATTGTCGTCGCTAGTCGCTTCAACTTCAGCAGGGGCTGTGGAGTCGTTCGTCGTGCCATTCTCTTTCTCTTCGACGTCGGCAGATTCATGAGCCTCAGAGCTGATGCCATTTTCTTTTCCAGCCTCCTCCTCTTTCACGGACTCCGTTGCAGCGGTATCTGTAGCCTCCGAAGGGGGTTCCGGCTTCTCGTTGACAGTCTCGACAGCATGGTCGTTTGCGGCGGCAGCGGCAGCAGGCTCTTCCGCTGTCTCACTTTCATGCGCGTTCGACTCGGGGGTATCATGGGCAATCCCATTTGCTTCTCCTGCACCATCTCCGTTCTGTACCGCTGCTTCAGGGGTATCCTCAGCCTTTGATCCGTTCACGGCTTCTTCTCCTGCCTTCTCGGAGGGGATGTCCTTAGCCTCCGCCGTAGCATCCGAGACAGCTTCTGCCTCTGCATGGCCGTTGGTCGCAGCCTCAGCCTCCGTGATGGAGGGTTTTTCGTCAGAAACTACGGTAGACGGAGCGGTGGCGTCGACATTTAGGACGTTGTTGGTGGTCCCATCGTCATCCGTAACTACTAATGTGAGCACTCAGCTTGACGCCACGGCTGGGGGAAGCCACCTACCGGTCTCAGCCTTCTCGTCATGAAACCAGGAATCGGGCGAATCCAGACGGAATCTGTACTGATACTTTCCCGGTGGGATTTTCAATTCGCGAGAGAAGACATAGCCAGCGGCCGAGTCAGCCGAATCTTCTCCCGAAGGCACTGCAGGCTTGGGAGTCAGCTCGAGCGGCTCCCAAGCAGGATCGGAGAAAGTCCCCGCGACGAAAACAGAAGGGGTATCAGAGGGGCGATGGACGGAAATCGTAACAGTCTCTACTGTTCCATGAGCCATAACGTCGTAACGGTCGTTAAATACAAAACAAAACCAAAAACAACAACGCGCAAGCGGATTGAACTGGTTGAGAGTCCCTGTATGGCTCGTCGAGCTTGGACCAGGGGGAACGCAAGACAGGTGCTAGAAGTACAGAGGGGTAGGAAAACAGCTCCCCAGCTCAACAAGCAACAGGAAGGAATACAGCGCGAGGTGTGTTATTCACAATTGACAGAGGTGGTTGATGAGGCGAGGAGAAGAGGGCAGAGAGGAGGGGGAGGAGGAGAAAAGAAGCATCATGAGCAGCAGCAGCAGCAGCAGCACGAGGCGCGAAGGGCAAGCAATCAATAGTAGCTCTTAGTCTTGGGACCCTCGTCGGCGCAGCCGGCTCACCGCGGAGTGGACAGTGGATGGCACCATCGCTGGGGACCTCCGGACCCTCTCGCAGTGGGTAGCAGCAGCGGGGACCTTCTCGTTCGTTGTCACAGTGACAGGATGCTAGCGTCGACGCCAGGCTAGCGGAGTTTGGGTTAGCAAACGATAATCCAGCAAAATAATGAGTCGAATTATCGACGAGAGCGGGGACGCGGCCGTTGTTTTTCGTCGGACGGCAGGTCTCTACTCCGTAGGCAAAGTCACAAGTGGGATGAATCAGGGTATGATGTAGGAGGATGCTGATCGTGCGTTGGGCGGGCGCCGTCCAGACCAATCTCTCGTTCGCCGGCCGCTGCTTTGGGCGCCGTGCAGGCTTGCCATACTGCAGCCATCTTGCTCGGTACTGGGCAGTGGGCGGTGGTCTACATCTCTCTTTCTCTCTACAACCGCTCTCTCCGCGCAGATTGCGGTGAAGACTTTGTTCTGAATGCTGTGCGGACTCTGGTTACGAGTAGTCCGCCGTACCAGTCTAGGAAATACCAAAACACCGGCTCTTTTTTTTTCTTGCTTTTTTTTTTAATTGCTTTTGAGTTTCTACTCCGAAGGGAAAAGGTTGGAGGGGCTTGCCCGCCCGGCCGCTGGAGCTACGAGCTTTTCGAGGAAGGAAGGAGCGATCATCCATGGTCCATGCAACGCGCCTTCCCCACCCGCGCGCCCAATGTTCCTGACCGCACAATGCAGCATCCACACCGCCCTCGCCCACCGGACTCTGCCAGCCAAAACAAAACAAAAAAAGACACAGAACAAATGCCCACTGCAAGAAATCTGTCTCTTGCATAAGGCACAACTGTAACGGCCTCTACCGAAGCAATGGGAAGAGTCGACAGAGCATGTCGCTGTGGGGAGAGGTACATACATACATACATACTGTACGTACATGTACTCGACAGATATGATGCGCATGCTGTATGTCCTGCGCAGAGTGCATACATAAGTGTCCTTGGCTAGGAGGTCGAGTCCCGAGTCCGGAGTACCAAACCAAGGACATGCGTAGGTTGTTTGTGAGGGGGATTGCAGCCGTTCGTCATCCTCCATCCTATTATATGCAACACAAAGATTTCCTCCCAGCTACTGTCCAGTAGATAAGTGAGCCCAGAGCGCTGACCCGTTCGTTCCTCTGCTCGTTTATCCCACCTCGGGGTAGCTGGTAGCTACCTCCGATCTAGGTACTAGGTACAGGTACCTAAGGTACCTTACCTACCAAACCATCCAATTCAAATTGCATGATAAGAACAATCGACTGCACATACTCCAAACTAGATCCTAGAAAACAAGCTCTCCGTGGTCTGTCCATCTGTTGGTGATCTTCTCTCTCCCCTCCCCCTCTCCCCCTCCCCCAAACGCATTTCTTTCTGTCTTCTGTAGGGTGCTCTAAGGCACAAAAGTTGCCACGTACATACTCTCAAGGCTATACTCCTATCCTATCAGGGTGCGACAGTCTCATTAAAAAAGCTTGTTTTATGATAAGAAACCCGATATCTTGCCACCGGAAACCCTTTTCATATTGAAATTCTGAGTCATATAGCGGATAAATTGCCTTGCCATGGATGCCTGAGCTGAGCCTTATGGCAATAACAATGATAATGACGATGACAAGTCATTGATCGCATCGCATCGCATCACTGCTCCGTGACATCATCAAGGGCTGCCACCTCAGAGCAGAACCGGGCAACAAAAAAAAACCTGACTGAGGACAACATCGGGAATCAAATCGAATCGCAATCGTTCCGTGCCATCATCGCTCATCGCTCGTGATAATAACACACCAATGGTCGTTTTCCAC
The DNA here is from genome assembly GCF_000968595.1 of Rasamsonia emersonii CBS 393.64. Taxonomy (NCBI): domain Eukaryota; kingdom Fungi; phylum Ascomycota; class Eurotiomycetes; order Eurotiales; family Trichocomaceae; genus Rasamsonia; species Rasamsonia emersonii. Next base: position 39,366 of record NW_013563209.1, read on the forward strand.
GTCGAGGGGGCTGGGGGCCAGCAGGCAATGGCGAGGCGAGTCGAGGGCCATTACACCGCCTTGTTCGACACCTTTGTGCCTGACCGATGCCAGAGTAAGAATACTCTGTATGAGTCGTATCACATGACTTATCGCGTGACTGTCCCGTGACTGCTCGGCTGTGTGAGTCAGCAATTTAAGGTTTTCGAGAGACACCCGATGTGATTCGGCAGTCATCCAATCCCATCCGATGATCAACGATCCCCTTGCAGCAACTCCTTTAAACTACTAACCGACCCAGAAAGTGGAGATCAGCCCTTACCTGCGTGGCTCGCCCATGAGTATGACAGATCATGGCTGAGGAGCATACAGACAGACCACGCCAAACCTCAATTGCCTCTCTAGATAAATAGATCCATATTGGAAACTTAAACACCGGGAGAAAACGAGGCAGAAATCCCACCATACGAACAGGCTGGAAAGGAAGAGCCAGCTAGGGAACACAGAGCATGCGATCCAAAGACGTGTTACCCACATGATACCAATACATCGGTAGAAATAATTTCCTATTGAACACGATTGTGCCGTTTCCCTTTGCCCTTGACGTTGTTGGATCAGACACCAAAAAATCTGGCCGGTATGAAGGAAGATGAAACCAGGAGAAAAGAAGAAAGAGAAGTTTCAAGTCCAAGCGCATGTATTCACCCGAGAGGTGGTAGTACAAGGAGCACATGGTGTCCGACTGAAAGCAGATCAGAAAACGGCCGTCTCGATGAACCAACGCTAACCGCTCCTTCAGATACAGAGCGGACAGGATAGAAAATACAATTGAACCAGAAAATAAAGTCAAGAATCACCACAGTCACCACTATGTCATACGCGCCAAGGCGCAGTGCAAGGGGATATCAATCAGGAAAAGGTTAATATTTTCTCAAAGACAACATCGAAGAGAAAAAAAAAATTAATGTATATGGTAAGTCATCATCGTCATCACAGTTGATACAAGGTTTGCGAGAAAGGGGGGGGGGGGGGGGGGGGAACAAAGAAAAAAAGAACAAGGGAGAAAGGAGGTACGAGGTAGGACAAGTTAAAAAATTTCCAAATCCTCAAACTCTACCACCAGCTTATCACCAGTCCCGCCAGAGTCATCCGTTCGATACCCGTTCATCGACTCCCACATGGTACCGCCTCGTGCAATATTGGTCGGTCGGCTGGCGTACACGCCCACGTGGACACATTTGTCCTCGACCCCATAGAAAAACCAGGTCACTTCCCGCAGTTTCTTCCATGTGCTGCCTACCGCTCCCGGCGTCACCGCATATGGAGAGATCGACGGGATCTGGTACCAGATCCACAGCGAATGCCCGATCCTCTCAAGCTTGATGCGGAGCGAAGTAATCGCGGTGGGGAGATTGGGTAATGCCAGAGGTGACAAACACCAGTCCGCACCATCCGCGGTGGCGCTGACGGACGATGCGTTGACCGTGCCGGAAGAGAATTCCATTCCCGCCTTCACCCATTTACAGCTGTTCGATGATGGTTGATCCCAGCCGCCTCGACCAGAGCGAAGGTTCGACGCATCTGACGGTAACGACTGACCGGGTGCAGCCCCGGCAAAGATGACCAGGCCCCCTTGGTCCCATTCCATCTCCCAGTCGGCGCTGACCGTGACCTCAGCCACCACAAACGGACGACGTAACGAGGTGAACACAATCGGAGCAGTGGACGTATCCCCATTGGGAGGTTTTCTCCACAGGTCCGTATTCGGACCTGCGGCGAGAGTGAAATAGTCCATGCATGGTGGCAGAGAGAAAGTGGAAGGCAGGTTCAAAGCCGTGAATGATGATGGATCTGGCGGCATTCTGGACAGCTCAGAAGATCAAAACGTGATATCCTCCCGCCCTGGGATCGGCAATGGCCCCCCACTATACCGCAGAAAGCAAAGCGTCAGGGACGGGCGACTTCCAGTGTTGAAGAATTAGCTTGCGAAACACGCGTCGCGAAGATGCAGTCTGCGCGAGAAGCTGAAGAAACTAGACGCGACTCCGATCGAGACGCGACAAGGCTGCTCTCCAGCAAGAGGTTATTCTGCGGCTCAAACAGTCATCAAATGATCAAGTAAGCCTCACAGAAACCCTTGGCGCACGTCCGGGCCGGGTCAGGGATCCAGCAGGAAAGATTAGTGTATAAAAGTGAGGCTGCTGCCGACAATACGAGACAGGAGGAAAGCGACACGACCGCCTTCACCACCGGGACTGCGGATGACAACTAGATTGGATTATTCATCCAAGGGAAAATGCGGAGAAGACGTCGGATAGGAAGAATGGCGTTCAAGGCCACCCAGGGGGCAGAAGCCACTGTCGAAAACGGAAGGCTTCGGTTGGGTTGGGGCACACGCCTAGGAGACCCGATGCGGCAGGAGCAGACCCAGCCGGACGAGGGCCGACGGTGGCGGAGCGGAAAGGGAGAAGCCCGCGACGATGAGATCAGATCAGATCAGATGGGATGAGATGAGATGAGATGGCCTCTGCAGGAAGAGCAGTACCCCGTAGGCGGTTCTAGGAAGAATAAGATGGCAGCGTCTTAAATAAATAGCAGACATCCACGCCCTCTCTTAAGTAACACATACCACGCTGCTTTAGATGGACAGACACCAAGACAGGCGGGATACAGAAGAAGCAGGGACTTGGATACAGACTCCGATCTTTAAATCCCATGGCTGGTGGCTCTTAGGGGGGTGCTTTTCTTTTTCTGTGATTTTGGCGGCCAGGATATACAGCACGCGTTCCCAGCGGTCCGGGGGCCGCATCCGTCCATCAGTGGCGTGCGCAGGCCCGATACAACGCCGCCGAGAGCGGGAGCAGAAACCAAAGGAACAGATCCCGAGGACAGGAACGACGGAGATCTGTGTCGCTGAGACTGTCGAATCTGGCCTGGGATTTGCCGTCGACGACACATGCCAGCTGAAAAAGAACGTGGAACCTCAAGACGGGCGCCCCTTATTTGCACGCATTTGCCACAGGCTTAGTCCCCGCTTGCACAGCCGCCAGCCGCAATGGCAACGAAAATGTCGACTTCGTGACTGCATCGCCGTCATCCATTATGCTGGTTCTGGTTATCCTATGTTTTCTTTGTTTTCTTTGTTGTTTACTGCAAAAGAGTTGACCCCCACTCGTCGACCATGTCCGGCTTCCAGGGTCGCACACATTCCGGGGTTCGTTCCTTTGTTCTGGCCTGCACCACGCTCTCTTTGACTGGGTAATCCCTCATGGCATAGTCTCACAGCACTGACCGTCAGTCCCCTTTGCAATCGAACGTTGCATAAGTCCTTATTGCATAGCATATTATACTGGCATTAAGAACCTGGCGTAGCCTGGTAGTAGTTGTTGAAACTAGCGCTGCCATCAGCGACCTCGGAGTATCCGAGTCTTGCGCACAATTAGCGAGTAGCGTCCTGCCAGAGCCGATTCTCCTTATGAGCCGACCGTCGAATATCTTGTCGTGTCGGTCCACCTTTGTTTATGGCTTTATCATCTGAAATCACCATCGGTAACGCGCTAGGATTCATTCGATGGCATCTCTCCTTCACTTTCTCCTGCCGATCTCAGTCGTGAAGACGGCTCGCTTTGATCTTGCGTCAGCTGAGACAGCGCTGCGTTTCGGCGTTCAGCCTGGCAGGTTAGTCATAGTGTTGCTCGCAAACCCGGTAGCCGGTTCCTGATCACCGCGCAGCATCATTGATGGATTTGGTCGATGCACCGGTTTAAAGGAGCACTATGCAAAAGCCCACGATGTAAGAAGCAGCAGGCTGGTCAAATAGTCATGCACGGTGAGGAGGCAGGGTACCTTTTGTTTTAAGCGCGTGCGACGGATCGATCCTCCGGTGGATCCCGTTGTTTTCGACAAGCGACTTGATATGCGACGCCAACCGGCATTGGCTGAGGCGAGCTCTTTCATGTCGTGGCGGCGCCCAGTCCCATGCTTGTCTTTAGCAACACCAAGGGAGTCCCCAGATCGGAGAAGATAATGGTGTGGATTTAGCTCTGCATTGGTCTGCCGGTTCGGCTGCAGGCCACAGGGATCAGATCACCGACTACCAGATTGGGGTCATTGCGAACTCGCCGCATCTGATTTCTCTGCGGCCATCGCAACAAGGCGGACAGCCATGCGGCGCATTGCTCATCCAGCTGAGTGGATTGAGGATGAATGGAGACCCGCTCCATTCCCATTCAGCAGTTGTCCAAGAGTCTAGGTAGACAATCGATCGGCTGTGGGTAATCGAGATCGTGAGAACCAAAAGGGGAAGTCCAGCTCTTCCCGTGACTATCACGTTACGGAGTACTGCGAACCAGAGCCCACAGAGAGCGGTGGCAAGAGAGTCCTGGCCCATGTGGCCATTCTTCAGCTCAACACCGCGAGGCATGGATATTTTTAGCATCCCAAACCAGGCTGCATGACGTAGATTGAGTTCTTGCTTGTCTTGTCGCAGTTAAGCTTCCATGACATCACCTTGCTGAGTTCAGGTTGTCTTTCTAAGCCCGGGATGAAATACAGTATTTTTATGAAACCCATCTAACCATTGTGTTTACAATTAGGTATGGACATACAGTACATACCTACTGGAGATTCAGATATCCCTAATAGGAAATGTAACAGCGCTCGAGTCTGTGATAGTAAGGCCTTAGTCTTACTTGATCTTGAAAGAAGTAGAGCACTCGTATAAAACATGTCATGATCACAAACACATCAAAGGACAGTGTTCTTGATCAGCGGTTTTTCTCGCCGTTGGTGACACAACCGTAGTGTTGATAAGTATCTTTGAACTGTTTATAAGTCTGAATTATTCATCTTAGCAGCAGAGAGGATTCGCAAGGTAAATTGACTGCATTCATGGAATTGGAACTTATCGAGATATCAGTTGTCATGCTTCGTTGCTTTCTTTTTTTTATTTTTCCCTCTTGAAATATTCTATACTGGACGTGATGCGACAAGCTGCACACAGTCATACGCTTTTGATATTGATGTCGGGTATCTTGTCCGGAATAGGGATCGTCCAATCAAAGGCAATGGATGGCGTGGCTCCGCAACATTGCAATCACCTTCCACTTGTGGTTGGGGATAGCGTGATGACCGGCTGGATCTCCCCGCATCCATGGATACCTGCAGTGGCAGGACTGGTAGTGCAGGACATGGAGGAAGTGGGAGAGATTTGAATTCAACTGTTATCTAACTGCAAGCACGCGCATCTGACACCACTATAATCAGTCCAGTCGCGGTGCCAAATGAGAGTGAACCACTCCCATCTCCAAGTCGTGCTTTGATATCCTAGCAAGGTTTGGCGCCGAGAAACGCCCCTCCCGTACGGACAACTCGGATCCAATCTTCCCAAAGCCGACTGATGGCCTTGCTCTGACCTTACTGCAGCTTCATAGTTCTTTCAGAACCTCGAATTGAATCTTACCAGCATTCGATACCGACGCTGAGGCCCATCGTCACGTCTCCGTTGCAGGCCTTTTGACCTGGTCTCACAGATTATTTGGCAAGGACGTTGGCAGGAACGCGATGCGGTAGTCTTCCTGCCAGATCTTCAAATCGACGACAAGAACAACCCATCACACACACTTGCAGAGCGCAATGGGGCCTTCTCCGTGGAGAATGCCATACTACTTCGGCTCTCCCACCACGGAGATTCATCGAACCTGGATCGTCGCCCTTGTCTTCGAGTTTATATACTTCCTTGCCCTGCTCGGGTTCCTGGGCTTCTTGATGAGGAAAAAGCCGGCCAGGAATGCCCAAAACAAGATTCCCTTCGTGTCTGTTCTGTCCTCGCTAGCGACTAACGCACTGTGAGTACCCTGTTCAAAGCAATTCCTGCATGAATATGAAGATTAATTGTCCTCCGTCCAGGGCCGCGTTTCTTTCCATCATCTCCCTCTTCTACAACGTATTGCAACACACGGCGACGCAGCGTTATGTCGTCTTGCTCATGATCCAAACGATATCCCAGATGGCCGCCTTTGTGCTGATGTTCTTTGTGTATTACCGCATTCTCTCCCACTACCTCGAGCGAATCCACGCCAGCACGGAACGACCCCTCTTGATGGATGCATTGCACTCCTTCATTCTGGGAATCTTGGCGATAATATCGGCAGTGAAGGCGATTCTCTACATGGTCGTCTTGGCTCAAAACGTCAACCACGCATACTCAGACGTGACCTCAACTTATCTGAACATATCCGCCTCCCAGGAGATCATCTACTGGCTAGCCTCACTTGAAATTGTTGGATGTGCCGCGTTCGTGATGTTCAAAGCAAAAAGCTTTGAGCTGAGTCGCCGGGTAAGTGTAGCATGCCACCAGGGTTCCATTGCCGTGCGCAAGGACTGACCTTAAGCTTGTGACGCATAGAGCGGGCTTGCGTGGATCTTTCTCGGAAGTCTGTTTTTCTATGGTGTGCACTTCTTCTATGCCATTATTGCCATTCGATACAACCTTGAGATGGTCGAAACACCGTCTAGCTTGACTGGCGGAGTCCCAACGATCATCTTCGCAATCTGCGTTCTAGGAGCGTATGCGGGCATTTCTGTCTCCTGCATGCAGTTATATAAGAGGAGCTATCCGCCGACGGTGTCCCAGCCGATCCCCCTTGAGAGCCTAGTCACCAAGCCTTCTGTCAGCACATCCGTGGTGGCGGGTTCAACAAGCCGTGCCACTCCATGAGTTTAATTCGACAGAATTGGGCTGTACAGTCCAGTTTATGTGTTACGGCCTGTATTATTTTATGACCGACAGAAGGTCCTGGTTATGCTTTTTGCATCATTGCAGGTGGAAGCATTCATGACCTATGCACTGTATATACATACACGTACTGTACATACATAATTGTGAAATGAAAGGTATATACGAGAATCTGAAATTATGACTCTGAACATTGCATTTAAAATGGGAATAATATTCGTCTAAAGTGGATGGAAAATGTCTGTAGCTGATAGTGGACTATTTTTACGGGTGGAGGCCTCGATCGGATCTTGGCGTGATTGGTCCGCCCAGCCTGCTGTGGCGCATTGGCATCTCTATCTCAGCTCCATCGCAACCTCATCTCGCCTCCCTCCCAACTCCAAGCAACGACCATCCGTAATCGCTTGCCTTATCAATCACGAGATACGCGAGATACCCTTTCTCTGATTGTCTGTTAATGATTATTTCTTGAATTAAACTCTGTGTTGAGGTGTGTCTTTCTCTTCTAGTTTCGCTCAGAATCCATCCTCGTCTTGCCACCGTTATTATCAATCAGCGGGCGCAAGGTATCCTGGATACACCTTCAACAAGTCCCGCCACCGGTGCAGTCCGGTATATAAACAACACAGACATCCTCAATCAACGTCACTAGTATCAACAAGCAAAACATAAGAAAATACCTAATCGACCAGCTTTTAAAAATGGTCTGCGCCAAGTGCCAAAAGAAGCTCCAAAAGACGGAGCTGGTCACGCCGGGCGTCAAACGCAAGACAGACATGTACTACGGCTCGCCGTCCAGCACGCTGGGAGCCGGCGGCGACGCCAAAGCGAAGCCCACGCTGGGGAACACGGGCGTGAGCAAGAACAAGCTCCTCAGCCAGAAGGCGAAGAATCCGTACGCGGCGTACTCGTCGTCGTGCGAGGTGTGCAAGACCAAGACTGAGCAGGGGAGGAAGTACTGCCAGCGATGTGCGTATCAGCGGAATGGTATGTCGTCACCCTTTCATACAATTCTTGATTCTTTTCATCGAGAGCAACTACTGACTTAGGGTTACAGCCTGCCCAATGTGCGGTAAGAGTCTAAATGCTGCGATTGCAAACGCGCCGAAGGATCAGCCCGTGATCCAGACGCAGAAGTTTAATACGAAATGATCTATAAACGTGCAATTAAAGGATCAAAAAGAAACGAGACTTCTTCTACGGTTACCATGCCTATCGACCGCCCTTCTCCGTTTAGCAGATGAGCGACGTGACCCTCCCTGATCTCGCAATCGGGGTTGAGGGCATGTTGCTTGCTGCTTAAAATTAAAGACTTGCTACTAATTCCGGCACCTAATCTGTACCTACCTTAGAAGTAACTCCCGTCCGTTTAAAGGATAATTCTAGGTCTTAGTGACTAGCACCGATCACGTGTGTTCCTTTATGGGGAGGATGTGTGATCGATCCATTGTCTAAGAACTCGAGATTAAATCCGATCTGGATGGCGGAAGGATGAGATAAAACACTCCTGTCAGAGTCACCTCTGATGTACATGTACATACATACATATCATTATCATATCATACCCAGAAATAATCAATCACGTCTTAGTGAGACTGGGATTCGTCAGGGTGATAATCCAAAGCAGTCATATCCTAGCTTGATACGCTACCGTCATTATAATGCCTAGTAAGAAAAACTACATATTCACTCTCTGAATCGATACCCATCGTTGTTACGGATATCGATCCACATACGGAGTAGAAGCGTTACGTGCTATATAAGAGGATAAGGATAGGGATATATTTGGTCTACCTACCTAGTTATACAAATATTCCTTACGAGTGACTAAAAAAAGGACAAATATTTCCCTGCTATACTACACATGAGAAGAACCATTTGAAAAAAAAAAGGAAATGTGACAATGTGACACGGATATCCATATCCATATCCATGTATCCACGCTCATGCATGCATGCCATGAATCCAATCCAATCCAATTAATTCAAGCCAAATCTTCGGATGATTACCGCTCTGAGAGCATGTTTTTGATGCTGCTATAGTACTGAGGCAGCACATACTTCGCAATCTCCTCCTTGGCCAGCCACTTGAAGTCTTTCAGATTCTGTTTGTTGGCCGTGAGGTCCGCCTGCCCGGCCATGATCCGACACTTCATGAAAAAGGTCTTCTCGCCCACTAGCAGCTGCTTCTTGGATGCTGGGTCCTGTCTGGGCTTCCTGAAGTTGTAGACATGGTGGCCAATCGGGTGGTGTCCGACAAACCAGGTGTTCATGTTGACGCCGGCAGCCTCTGCAAGAGTTCGTTCGGCAGCCTGTATGACAATAGTAAATTAGCTTATCAATTCACTCAAAAAAAAAGTTTCATGGCGACTAGACCCACCGTTCGAAGATTCTCCTGCAGTCCAACCGGAGAGCTGGGAAAGGACCAGTACCCCTCATTCGATTGCACAAGAAGGTACAGAGTCCGTTGCAGCAGCCGGTTCAGACTCCTCTCGTCACCCGTCTTGTCCGCTTCCGTCACTCGAGGAGCCGGCCTCTGGATCTCCTCCTTCTTGGTGCCATCCTCCGCGGCGTTACTGGTCGTGGTCTCGGCATCGCGAAGGAGCATCTCCATCTGGTGTTCCGGCTCCGACTCAACGGCGCCAACGAGGAGTTCGTCGTTCCACGCTTCTTTCGAGTACGCGTTGTATTTGCCAATGTCCCGCGCGGGCGTCTGCCGCTCTTTGATCTTGCGTTTCCAGTCCTCGTCGGCGGGAGTTCCTTTCTTGAAATAGAAGTATTTAGTGAACGGAAGGGCTAATCGCTCATTCAATCGTCTTTGGTACAAGAAGAATGCCTTCTCGAAAGGCGTCAGGTCGCGGGTGATCACGGGCGGACGGGAGAGGACCACTCCAGCCTTGATGGTGAAGGTCGGTTTCAGGCCAGGATTGGCGGACGACGGCGTAGGTTCTGCTGAGCCGGAAGACACAGGAGGCTGCGAAGAAGCCCCCTGCTGGGATTCCGCAGCCGCAACTGCATAATGGCGGCGACCAAGCGTCTCTTGACAGCTTCTGCACACCGCAGAGTCGAGCGTTGAAGGCCCTAACAAAAAAACAATTCAATCAGCACGGCCGCAACAAACCCGCGAATAAAACACACGGCAAATACGTACGCAATAGCGTTGCTATGCGCCTGACGCCATTGGATCCGGTCGACATCTCCCCGGCTTGGAGGGTGGACTTGTTCACAAACACGGGTATTCCTGTCGAGAAAAGTTCACAGCTCAACTCACGATTTCGACTCCCGACTCCGAGAGCGCGGGCGGACGCCAGAACAGCACTAAACCAGGACCGGTTAGCGCACGCGTGACTGCGACCGCTCTCAAAACCGCATCCTAACCATCTTTTTCTTCCTCCTCTTCTCCTCCCCAGCACCCATCCTTATCATCGCTGGGTTGTCAACTCCACAACCGGTCGATCATTAAGTGGTGCTCAGATCGAGCGTTTACATGCAGCCTGATTTCGCTAGCGGTACCTTCTTTTCCAAGGCGTACGGTTAGATAGCCGCTGCACACATTCCTACCTACGGTCAGCCATTACTGAAGGAGCAAATTATTTACAGTCAGACGCCGACTTTATTGTCCCTGTCTATAACTGGAAGAATCTATGCATCATCTGCCTCGGATTGAGGTCACGTAGTAGATTTTTTGGAGGCTGGCAGTCCCCCATCCTAGGGAGCTCCTAATACCCAATGAGATTGTAGTCACCGGGCCGGGGTCTTCTTCGGCCCAGCAGTGCTTCCAAGCACACAAACTCTTTCTTCAGTTCCAAACACGCGGAGCTTGTTCCCGTAGACATTCCAGAATGCCGATCCGAAACGAGGGATAAGTTCCCCATTCTTGATTTTTTGCGCGATATCGCCGTCCTCTTCTGTGCTTGAAAGGTCAGAACTGCGACCAATTTCTGTTTCATCAGAGTCAACAGTTTCAACAGTGTCAGTGAGAAGATCGAATTTGGTACGATGTGCAAATCTTGTCTCGGCCTTGGGGATTTTAGCAGGCTCCTGCCTCGGTGGCTCAAGGTGTTCCTGTACTTTCTCGCCTTTCCTCCCTGGCGTTTTGGAAATTTCGGGATGAAGCCCTTCGTGTGTGTCGATAGCTTTGATAGATGTAGGCTTGTGCTTGTCAACTTCGACACCAGAGTCTTCCTGGCATAGCTGGGCGGATAGCTTAATAAACACTTTCGCGGTGAGCATGCTGTCATAGCCTGCCTCATGGAACAGTTCCTGGCTTTCGTACTTGCTGTGCTGGGGATCGACGACTGAATGCTGTTGTCAGTGAGAGCTATGTCGCTGCAGAAGATCCACTAACCAATTTCCGGTTTCGTCTTCTCTTTCAAGGCGTCATTGATCTCTGCCAATGAAGAGCTTGGGATGATAGAGCCACACTCATGAGTAGCCATGTATTTCGTGTCGATGAGGATGGGAAACATCTCATGAACCATGTCCTGGAAATCCTCCACGCGCTCAGGAAGATTTCCGAAGAAGCATTGGCAGAAGTTGATGAGATCGAGAAAGAGGTTGTGGCCGACCAAAGTAGGTCTTCTGACTTTTAACCGCTGCTTGATACTCTCGGCAAATTCCTCCACGGCTTTTTCTTTCTTCATCCCTTTCAAATCCACCACGAGGTGTGAAAACGTTTTAGGATCTAGTTTTGATAAATCTCCCCCTGTCAGCGCTTCGGCAATCCATCTAAACCCCGTTTGTCGTAGAATCCGCTCTTCAGTCCGTCGCATCCTCTCCATTTTAACTGCTTCCTCGCGGACTTCATCATAGCGGATGATCTGGACAAAACCTGGCTTTCCAATGGTCACGAGAGAAGGGTATTCTGACTGGACGAGCTGGTGAACCAGCCTTTTCTGGAACCTATTCAGGACCGTCAATGGAGGATTCGATCCGCGAACTTTTTTCTCGCGAGCTGGAGGTGGAATGTTGAGATAATCATCTGCCCGCTGTGAATTCCCAAGTAAGTCTGTGATTACTGAGAGAGGGGAGCGGACCATATACCTTGCCCTTAGCAAGCCAAGCATCGATGGCTCGTCGAACAGTCCCAAGAAATTCCAGCGACTCCGTATCAGATTCTCGAACATCGATCAGAGATCTCTCAACCGCTCGGTCTTGTCTTTGCAATGCCTTGGCCATTGCCCGTTTCTCTTCGTCCCTCGAGATGTAGTAGACACCTTCTTCGAAAGGAGTCTGCAGGCGAAACTTGTTTGCCATCAAAAACTCGATCGCTAGAGCGGTGCAATGTTACTAAACAGAAGCCATCTAATTTTTAAAAGGAACGTTCATACCACTGCTCTGACAGGACCAGACTCGCTCTATCTCCAATCGTTGGTCGATGATGGGGCTAAGGTGGAAATTGTAGGGCTTGAGCGTATAAGTCCCTAAGTCACACTGAGTTCAGATAATTTTCATGACGGCAGCTGGGAGAGTAACCTGTTGCCACATCTTCATGTGCGATGGTGAGGCCGATCTGCAAGACCTGATATCTCTCCGCCGCCTCTTTGGTCTGAGCATAGCGTTCCTGGAGCGTCTGCATCCCGGTGTAAGGTGCTCCGCTTGAATGCGCAGGGATACCAGAAAGCTCCAGATCCATCGCCACAAATGAACAGGTGGTAAGGTCATGAAGAATATTGGCTAGATGAAAGGGAAAAGCATCCCGTGGGACATCCATTCTGCTTGTCAAGGCTGCAAATCTCTGTTTGCAAAGCAGACCCAAGTAAGATAAAATAACAGATGGAATGAAAATAAGTGAACATTCTCCTATACAGCACAGTACGGAAATGTTTGAGGCAGGCAAGGCATGGCGTTGGGGTGCTTGTGCTCAGAGGATAGCGGCAGCAGGCGCGACAGTCGGCAGCTTTACAGAGATTTATTTTGGTGGCGCTCTGGGACAGTAGCAAGTGAGAGAACCAAGAATGGATTTCTCATTGCCCAGTCAGCAGAATGACAATGAGCAGCGATGCTATTAATGAAGTCGTAAATCCATAACTTAGAAGTCAACAATACTGGGCATTCCGTGGCAATGACATCGCTTCTCCAGATTGTTGTTGCGACGGATCCGCAACCAACCCCGGACGGACACGATTAACTCGCCCGCCGAACCGAGGATAAGCACCGCCCAGGTTACCCGTTGGCGGCGCTAGCGGACGATGCTCTGCTGCCATTGCGTGTGACAATCATCATCGTCATCCTCCAACTATCTGCATTCTGTGCAGTCTTCATTAATTGGTGTCCTCGACCCGTCAATCTTCGGCTCTGAATCAATCGTCTTGACCACGGCCATCCATCTGGCGAAATGGCCGACGACGGGTCCCACCTCGCGACATCGCAGTCGCTAGCTTCCTCGACCTTGTCCTCTTCGACTTCCTCCCTCTCGACCTCGAAGCTCTGCTCTCAGACATACAAGACCGCCTCGCAGCTGTTCCTTACCCGCCGTCTCCAAGAATCCTTGGCTGCTTTGACCCCGATCATCACCGTTCCCGCGACACAGGATGACGAACGATACACGAATGGCGATGACGTCGCCTCAGCGGTTGCGCCAATTGCGACCGCTTCCAGTACCATGAGAATCAAGGTCTGGAACTTGTATATTACCTTGCTCAGCAATATCGTCGACTTGGGCCCAGAAGAGGGCAAGCAAGCTTTTGGCCAGAAGGAGTGGAAGGCACTGGTGAACAAAGTCCGAGACGGCGAAATATGGGAAGAGATCGTCCGGATTGGGTACCGAGGACTCGAAGGCTCAGTAGACGCAGATGTTGTGTATAACCTGTGAGTTGATTCCCTGTATCGAACTGCGCGATTCCTTCTGACGGACGGTTTGATCGTACAGAGCCACTTTACTATTGAACCACTCCCCGTCGCAGAAGCTCAACCAACAACGGCTAGAGACGTATCTCTCGGCTTCTGGTCAACCAGATCTGGATATCGCCGCCCATTTGCAGGACTCTCCGTCAGACTCACGGAGTCACCTGCCTCGTAATGGAGGAACAGATACCCCGAAGGATCTTACGGCGCGAGTCAAGATCATTGAACTTTTCACACTCCATGTGTTACCAAGAAACGAGGAGTGGGATTATGCGAGGGAATTCATCCGATTCAGTGAAGTCCTCGATGAGGAACGGAAGGATGTTTTTCTCCAGACCTTGGAGGGGCTCAAGGAGGAGAAGGAAAAGGGCAACCAGCGGGCTGCTGAACTGCAGCGTGAAAAGGAAGCGGAGCTCGAGCGTCAAATGCGGGAGGAGGAGCAGCGAAGAGCAGAGGCCGCCGCCGCTGCTGAGCGGCTGCAGCAGAACGGACACAAGCGAACCAGCAGTGAGGTGGACTATGGGATCGAAAAGAATCATCCAAACGGGGTGACCAAGAGCCGATCGTCGAAACAGGCCGACAAGCAGAGCACCACTGCCGGGAAGTCCATCCCTCCATCGGGACGGACGACATTCTCACCATCCCCACCACCCGGCTCATCGAAAAATGTCAAAAAGACGACAGGGAAGCCAGCAGCGCCTGTGACACGCCAGGTGCGTGCCTTGCTGAGTGCGCTGCAGAATCTCCTCCGGAACCTGGGCCAGAGTGTAGCAGGGAATCCCATGGCGTTCCTGCGCACGCTCCTCTTCATGCTAGGGATCATCATGGCCTTCAGCAGACAGGATGTGCGCGAACGGATACGAAAACTGACCAACACGAGCTGGCAGAAGGTCCGGGGGACGATCGGGATGGGAATGAAAGTTAGCTACATCTGAGATTGAAGTGAGACGGGGAAAAGGATTCGAAGAATGGTCTTTTTTTTTTGTTATTATTATTTTTTTTTCTACGTGAAAGTATTGGGGGCTATCAGGTGTAAATATTGCGTTTTTTCTTTCATCTTTTCTCTCGTGATTCTACTTCGTCGATGGGGTTCGCACTGCCGGGTCTATTGGGTAGATTTTTTCTTCAAGCACTGAGCAATGAACATGAATAGTATATATACTTGGATACACGAGTTCCTAGCATTTTCTCATGCACTTTGGCCTGTTCAAGGGATAGCTCCTTTCAAATCTTCTATATTAAGGACAGCGAATTGACCGGTATCCAGACCGGTCCTGTCTATTAGTATGAAATATGAGATATATAGTATAGATCGAATCGATGCTAAGAGTCAG